>NC_137061.1:6523015-6545515 GCF_032717465.1 Coenobita brevimanus | reverse complement strand
CTACTACTAGTACTATTGCTGCTGCTGCTCTCTCTCTCTCTCTCTCTCTCTCTCTCTCTCTCTCTCTCTCTCCCCCCTGAACACTTAACGAAAAGCCAAATATTAATTTCCGATTCCACCATCACAATTATCGGTAGGGGATGAGAGAGAGAGAGAGAGAGAGAGAGAGAGAGAGAGAGAGAGAGAGAGAGAGAGAGAGAGAGAGAGAGAGAGAGAGAGAGAGAGAGAGAGAGAGAGAGAGAGAGAAAAAAATTACTTTTACTTTTTTTTTATTTTGTGTGTGTGTGTGTTGAGAGAGAGAGAGAGAGAGAGAGAGAGAGAGAGAGAGAGAGAGAGAGAGAGAGAAAAAAAAATTACTTTTATCTTTTTTTTATTTTGTGTGTGTGTGTGTGTGTGTGTGTTGAGAGAGAGAGAGAGAGAGAGAGAGAGGAGAAAATTTGAATCATCGATCGCTTATCAACCCCTCCTCCTCCTCCTCCTCCTCCTCCCTCCTCTCATTTAGAATTCATTGTTGGTAAATAGTGAGTCTTGGAGTTTGTGGGTCGGTCTGTGTGTGTGTGTGTGTGTGTGTGTGTGTGTGTGTGTGTGTGTGTGTGTGTGTGTGTGTGTGTGTGTGTGTGTTTATTAGGCAGCCGATTTTCTCTACACGGGTGAAACAGACGCACACACATACATACACAAATACACACACACACACACACACATACACGTACATACATAAACACAAACACACACACACGTACATACATAAATACAGAAACACATACATACATACATGCACATAATACATAACCTGCAAACACCTCTCTGTCTGTCTGTCTGTCTGTCTCTCTCGTTCATTCCTTCCTTTTTATTATTTTACATGAAGATACAGGTCCAATAAAGCTGAATAATGCGATAAATAATGAAAATGGGAAGAGAGAGACGATAAATTTAGGGAGAATAAAGACAGATAAAGGAGAGAGAGAGAGAGAGAGAGAGAGAGAGGTGAACAGAATGAAGAAAATTAAGTGAAAGACAGTGAGAGAGGAAATACTGAATAGAAGAGATGGATTGAGTGAGACAGAGGATGAAAAATGAAAAGGGATAGGAAAATGCAGCAGGAAATGAAGAAATGAATGGGTGAAATGAAAAACAGAAGGCAGTAACTGAATGGAGAGAGAGAGAGAGAGAGAGAGAGAGAGTCACAGGTAATGAAAGGGGGCAAAGAAAATGAAGAGGAAATGAAAGGAAACAAAGAAAGAGGATAGGAAATGAAAAAGGACTGGAAATGAAAGAGGAAATGGAAATGAAATGAAAGAGGACATAGGAAATGAAAGAGGACAGAAAAAGAAAGAGCAGAGAGGAAATGAACATGGGCAGAGGAAAATGAAAGGAGAGGAAATGAACGAAAGAAGACGAAATGAAAGGAGAGGAAATAAACAACGGCAGAGAAAATGAGAGGAAATGAACGAGGGCGGAGGAAATGAAAGGTAACAGAAGAAAGCGGACAGGAAATGAAAGCGGATAGAGGAAATTAACGAAGAGGAAATGAAAGGACAAACGAAATGAACGAGGACAGAGGAAATGAACGAGGAAGAGGGAGAAGTGAGGAGAGAGAGAGAATACAGTATGAAGTGAGAGGGGAACAGACAGGTGAGACAGGTGAAAGGGAATGAGAAAAGGTGGAGAGGAGGAGACAGGAGGAGGAAGGAAGAAAGAGGAGAGAGGGAGGAGGGAGGGGGAAAGAAAAAGAAGGAAGAGGGAGGGGAGAAGAAGGTGGAGGGAGGGAAGAGGAAAGGAACACCAACAACAGGAAGAATGGGCGAGAAAGGGAAGAGGGAATCGAGGGAGGGGGCTAGGGGAAAGAGGAGGGGGCTAGGGGAAAGAGGAGGGGGCTAGGGGAAGAGGAGGGGGCTAGGGGAAGAGGAGGGGGCTAGGGGAAGAGGAGGGGGCTAGGGAGGAGAGGAGGGGGCTAGGGAGGAGAGGAGGGGGTTAGGGGGGGTGAGAGACAGAATGGGGTCAGATAGAACAGAGAGGGAATGAAAGGCAAGAGGAAGTGAAAGAGGGATGAGGGAACAGCTAAGGGGGAGGATCGGGGGAGGAAATAGGGTGAAAGTGGGAGTGAGAGAGGGGAGAGGGAGTGAGAGAGGGGAGAGGGAGTGAGAGAGGGGAGAGGCAGGGCGTGAGAGGGGAGAGGCAGAGCGTGAGAGGGGAGAGAGATGGAAGAGGTGTGTGAGAGGAGCTACAGAGGTAGTAGTGTGTGTGTGAGTGGGTGAGAGAGGTATAAGTAGTGTGTGTGAGGGGAGAGAGAGGGGAGAGAGAGGGGAGAGGGCCAGCAATTATTTGGCGAGAACTACTTCAAGTATTGACTGCCAGCGGGTCCTCCTTCACCTTCTGTCCCTCCCTCCCCTCACTATCTCTCCCTCCCCTCACTGTCCCTCCCTCCCCTCACTATCTCTCCCTCCCCTCACTGTCCCTCCCTCCCCTCACTATCTCTCCCTCCCCTCACTGTCCCTCCCTCCCCTCACTATCTCTCCCTCCCCTCACTGTCCCTCCCTCCCCTCACTATCCCTCCCTCCCCTCACTATCTCTAACTCCCCTCACTATCCCTCCCTCCCCTCACTATCCCTCCCTCCCCTCACTATCTCTCCCTCCCCTCACTATCTCTCCCTCCCCTCACTGTCCCTCCCTCCCCTCACTGTCCCTCCCTCCCCTCACTATCTCTCCCTCCCCTCACTGTCCCTCCCTCCCCTCACTATCTCTCCCTCCCCTCACTGTCCCTCCCTCCCCTCACTATCTCTCCCTCCCCTCACTGTCCCTCCCTCCCCTCACTGTCCCTCCCTCTCCTTTACCTCTTCCCTCACTGTCTCTTCCTCTCCTTTACCTCTTCCCTCACTGTCTCTCCTTCCTCCCTTTCTTCACTCTCTCTCTCTCTCTCGTTTCACTTTCCTCTCTGTCTCTCTTCCCCAACTATCTCCTTCCGTCTCTCCGTTCTCTCCCTCTTCCCATTCTCCTCCCTCCATGTCTCTCCCTCTCCAAAAAAATCTCTCTCCTTTCCTCCATGAATCTTCCTCTCCTCTCTCTCTCTTCTTTCCATCTCATCTATTTTTTCTCTCACGCTCTTCTACCCCTTCTCTTTTTCCTCTCTTTCCCCTTCTCTCTCTCTGCTCATTCTCCATTCCCCCCCCCTCTCTCTCTCCAATCCCCTCTTTTCCTCAGTATCTCAATTTCCCTCCTTCTCTCTCACCTCCACAACTTCCTCACTCTCTTTTTACCTCTCAGTGTCGTCCTCGTCTCTTTCCTGTGTCTCCCATTCTCTCCTTTCTCACTCTCTCTATTTTCCCTCCTCTACTCCTCCCTCATCTCATTCCTCTCTCTCGTATCATCTCTTTTCTCACTATCTTTTTCTTCTTCCCTCCTTGCCTCTTCCTCTCTTGTTTCTCCCTTTCATCCTCCCTCTCTCTCTCTCTCTCTCTCTCTCTCTCTCATTTTTTGTCCTCTCCGCTCCTACTTCCTCCTGCCCAACCTCACTTCCGCGTTTATCACCCTCTCCTCCTCCCTCACTTCCTCTCTCTATTTTCTCATTTCATACTTGGGGTTTTATGGACACTCTCTCTCTCTCTCTCTCTATTGCATCTCCTACGTTCCTTATCCCAAATTCTCTTCAATCATTCTTCCTCACGTAGTCTTCCTCCTTTCTCTCTCTCTCTTCCTTTCTCTGTTGCTTCTCCTACGTTCCTTACCCCAAATTTTCTTCAATCATTCTTCCTCACGTAGTCTTCCTCCTCCCCCCCCCCTCTCTCTCTCTCACTGTTTACAATTCCTACTCGCACTTAAGACATTTTATCTCCGTCTCCACCTCACCCATTTCTCCAGTCCTGTCTCCTCCTCCTCCTCCTCAAAAATTTACGCCTCCTCCTTCCTCTACATTCTCTCCTATCTTCCTCCTCTTCCCTCCGTCCACACACACATTTCCTTTCCCTTTTTCCTCATCTCATATTCATTTCCCTCGCCACCTCTCTTCTCTGTCTCTCTTATCCAGTTTATTCCTACTTCTCCCAGTCTCTCTCTCTCTCTCCTCTTTCCATTTCTTACACTCCTTCCCTCTATCCTCCTCCCTCCATATATTCCTCATTTTTTCCTTCCCTTCCTCTCTCGTATCTTTACTTCTCTCCCTCTCTTCCTTCCCTTTTTAACCCTCTCCTCCCTCCCTTCTCCATTTTAACACTCCCTCCTTCCCTTCTCCATTTTCACACTCCCTCCCTCCTTCCCTCCCTATCTAATTTTTCTAAACTTTCCCCTTCGTACGTTCCCTCTTCCTCCCTCTATACCTCTCCCCCCTCCTCCCCCTCACTCTCTCTCTCTCTCTCTTCCCTCCCCTCCCCTCCCTCCCTATTTACCTCCCTCCCTCCCCCTTATACCCACAGGCCATACTTCCAATACTTATCCACAAAGAGTGTAAATGAGACGCCATTGCCCTGACTGATGGAGGGAGGGAGGGAGGAAAGAAGGAAGAAAGGAGGGATGGAAAAATGACAGAAGGGAGCAAGCGAGGAATGACGAAAGGAAAGAAGACTGAATGAGTGAAGAAAGAAAGGAAGGAAGGAAGGAATGAAGGAAAAAGGGAAGGAGGGAGTGAACGAGGAAAAAAGGAGGGGAAGGAAGAAAGGAAGGAAGAATGGAAAGGAGGGATGGAAAAAGGGAAGAAGGGAGCTAGCGAGGAAGGAAGGAAAGAACGAAGGAAGGAAGGAAGGAAAGAAGGAAGGAAGGAAGGAAAGGAAGGAAGGAGGGAGGGAAGGAAGGAAGGAAAGGAAGGAGGGAGGGAGGGAGGGGAAGAAGGATGGAAGAGAGAGGAATACCGGGGATATGAAAGGGTGAAGAAATATGAAAATGAGAAAGCACAAAAGAATGGAAGGAGGAGGAAAGGAAGGGAAGAAGGAAGACTGAGGACACAGAAGAGGGAACCAGGGATGGAAGGAAGGAGGGAAGGAAGAGAAGAAAATATAGAAGAAAGAAACTAAGGAGGAAGTGACAGGGAAGAAGGGAGAGGACACAGAAGAAAAAAGGAAGATGATACATGAAGGAAGAAGTGAAGGAAAGAGGGATGGAGAGAATAAAAAAGAGAGGGGGAAGAATGGAAGAAAACGAGAGAGAGAGAGAGAGAGAGAGTGGATGTTTGTCGCTGGCTTTGGTTTATTGCCTGAGAGAGAGAGAGAGAGAGAGAGAGAGAGAGAGAGAGAATAATGTCCGAAATGGATGAAAGTGAAGGAGTGAGTGAACGTGAGAGGCCAAAATGAATGTGAGTGAAATGAATGAGTGAATATGAAGCCAAAATGAATAGCAGTGAAGACAACAACCCCAGAATGAATGATAGTGAATAAGCACCGAGAATCAATGAATGAAAGTGAATAAGACAAAATAAACATTGAGTATATGTGTGTGAAATGATATGAATATGATTTAGTGAATATGACAAGGGGATCGGAGTGAATGTAGTGAGTGAAAGTGACGCATGAATGGATGTAGACCGATGGGGGTGAAGATGAGGGTGAAGTGGAAAGGACTGAAAATGAATACAGAGGTGAATGTGAGAAGAAGGAATGTGTGTGATTGTGGGTAAGAGGAAATGTTTTATCATGGAATGTGTGTGTGTGTGTGTGTGTGTGTGTGTGTGTAGGACTATATGTATTATAATGGAATGGGTGTGACAAAAGCTGAGTGTGTGTGTGTGTGTGTGTGTGTGTGTGTGTGTGTGTGTGTGTGTGTGTGTGTGTGTGTGTGTGTGTGTGTGTGTGTGTGTGAAAGCAAGAACAGTCGCCGTGAACAGCAGTAGGAACGTAAATTTCAGCGCGTCAGAAAATGGTAGTGCGAATGGGAGGCGAGGCGGTGTGAAAGGGTGGTGAAAAGTGTGAATGAGGGTGTAAAAGGGTGTAAGCGGAGGTGGGGAAGAGGGTGTGTGGGGTGTGCGAAAGAGGGTGAGGGGGTGCCAGTGTGTGTGTGTGAGAGAAAGTGAGATATGTGGATGAGGTGTGAATGTGGGATAGCAAAGAAGATGTGTATCAGGGGGTGGTGTGTGTGTGTGTGTGTGTGTGTGTGTGTGTGTGTGTGTGTGTGTGTGTGTGTGTGTGTGTGTGTGTGTGTGAGAGAGAGAGAGAGAGAGAGAGAGAGAGAGAGAGAGAGAGAGAGAGCAGCTGTGTATAAGGTAATGTGTAAGAGGGTGTGTGGGACCAAATGTGCCAGCGAGGGAGGGGGGAGGCGAGTGTAGGGGGCTGGGGGAGGGGAGGGCGAGAGTGGGGGTCGTAGAGAGAGAGGGGGAGCTGGGTCGTGGGAGGGGGGGGGGTCGTGAAGCCAATACTAATAACACTTACAGCGGGACGACCATCAGAGGAAAGAGTTAGATCTCGCTGACACCCTCACTTTACCCACACACACACTGTTTCTTGTTCTCTTGTGGCACTGTTCTCTTGTTTTCATCTGGCACTGTTCTCTTGTGGCACTGTTCTCGTTCTCCTCTGGCACTGTTCTCGTTTACATCTGGCACTGTTCTTTTGTTTACATCTGGCACTGTTCTTTTGTTTACATCTGGCGCTGTTCTCTTGTTCTGTGGCACTGTTCTCTTGTTCTGATTCACTGTTTTCTTGCTTTCATTTGGCACTGTTCTCTTTCTCTCCTGTGGCATTGTTCTCTTGTTGTCTGGTGGCACTGTCCCCTTGTGTGTGTGTGTGTGTGTGTGTGTGTGTGTGTGTGTGTGTGTGTGGTCATCTGCTGCTCTTTCCCTACTATGTCTTAAAAGCCTTCCTAACACCTTTTTTTCGGCGATTTACTTCTACATATTAAATTTTACTACCCTATGTTTGGATTTCAGGAGGAGGTATTAATATAACAACGTATCTTTATTTCTTTACTATTCCCCGAAAGGCGAATGGTTTGACTGTAGTGAGGCATGTTTGACCCAAGTCCATACGGTTCACGTTTAGATGACCCCTTTGCACCACCACCACCACAACAACGACCATCCACAACCATCATCACCACCACAACAACGACCATCCACAACCATCATCACCACCACAGCCACCACCATTATCACCACCACCACCATCACCACCCCCACCTTCAACCACCACCATTATCACCACCACCACCATCATCACAATAAACTACAACCATCACCACCTCCAACCACCATCACCACCACCTTCAACCACCACCATCACCAACAACAACAGCGAGTATTAAGGCATAGTCAAGAAGAAGAAATGTCGTGATATGGCAAAGAAAATGTGCCTCTGAAGGGCTACAAAACTTTTCCATCTGAAGAAAGTTGGAGAAAAGAAAACCAGTAAGTCAAGCCCTATCCACTTCGAGATGCCTGGACACCTGGAGACGCGGTTTGGGAAGGAGGGAAAGCCAAGACGTCTTAATCAATCTTGAGAAATTAAAAGGAATGGAAGCCGTCTTAGTTAATATTGATAAACAAATGGAAGGAAAACTACGACATCTGTTCTTGCTATATTATTACTATTATCATTATTATTATTAATATTATTATTACCGTTATTTTTACTTTCATTATTATTATTATTATTATTATTACTATTATCATTATTATTATTACTATTATTATATTCGAACCTGTATTATTATTATTATTATTATTACTGCTACTCTTACTACTACTACTACTACTACCACCACTTCCAGTTCTACTACTACTATTTTTGTTTGCTTGTTTGTTTTTTCATTCTCTGGGCGTCTGTTTCTTAGTGGTATTTTTCTCTGCCTCTTTCGCTTCTTATTAAAACTTTCCCTGGCACAATTTCCTAGCACCACGCGTTAAGTGGTTTAGTAGTTTTAGACGCTGTGACCCCTTTGTCTTCATGTAACGGAACTGGGTCACTTATAAACAGGAACTGGGTTACTTATAAACAAGAACTAGGTCACTTATAAACAGGAACTGGGTCACTTATAAACACCATAAGTCGTGGGTGTATGCAGTTAAAGACCCTTAGCTGTGGGGTAGAAACGAATCTCCTTGGTTACTAGTCAAATCAACTTTCCAATCTGACTACAGTTCGAGAAGCCTTTGCTGTGGGTTGGAAGTGAGTCTCCTTGGTTACTAGTCAAAACAACCTTCCAATCTGACTCCACCTGACCACCAACAGAGATGAAAGGGGTTAGGAAGCTTTGTCAAGTTGGAGTAAAAGGAGTATAGCAGGAGTGACGATCTTGCCTTTGTCGTATGTATGTTTTTTTTTTTTTTTTTTTCTGTAATGCCACCAGGGGCGTGCGCTAGTCACCTACCCTTCATCCTCTTCAGCATGAGTACGCGTTTTCTTAATCCTCACTACCTTCTTAAGATTATATATAAACATCTTGAAGGACCTTTCGTAAGTATAAGATGGAGGGAAGACAAATAACATCTTAGGATTAACAAAGGAGGTACAATAAAGACAAGAGGCGTCACCGTACTCAAGGGGCTCAATTTCAGGACTCCAGCAGCCTAGCCTCGTCCCCCTACTCCTCCTCGAAGGGGGTAATACGGGGCTCCGAGTGTCAGTATGTCGAGTGATAGTGTTTTTAGTATGCTTATTCCACTTGGTATTAGGCTTTGCCCTGGCACAATTTCCTTTCCTTATGGCACACTTCTGGGGTACATACTCCCGTCTTATGGCTCTCTCTCTCTCTCTCTCTCACCAGCTGTTCCTTTTTCTCTCCTAATTTTGCCTCCACTCTTCTCTCTCATACTCTTATGGCACTCTCTCTCTCTCTGCTATTACTACTACTACTATATCTAGCGATTTTTGGTAAAGCTAGATCCATCTTATGCAAACTCTACATAGTCGCCAAAGTGGATCTCTCTCTCTCTCTCTCTATCTATCTACTTGAACAACACTATGCGGTACACAGTGTAATGGAACGAAAGAATCTCTCTCTTAATGTGTGTCCAAATGAACCTCTCTCTCTCTCTCTCTCTCTCTCTCCCGCTTTAATTCCCCGATGCCCCTGGTCTCGCTGCATATCCTAGAGTGATCCCGTGAATAGGGTGCTAATTCCTATACAACAGCAGTTCCAGTCTCCCCGCTCTCCCCAGCACTTATCCCGGAAATGCTGGGGAGAGAGGCTGGATGGAGAGATAGGGAGGGAGAGAGGGAGGGATGGAGGGAGAAACTGTGTGGAGAGGGCGGGAGGGTGTGGAGAGGGAGGGATGGTGAGAGGGGGAGGATGCAAGAGATGGTGCTGAGAGAAAGGATGGGAGAGATGGTGAGTGGGAGGAAGGGATGGTGAAGAGAGGAAGAGATTGCGTGGAGAGACTGTGGAGGGAGGAAGAGATGGTGAGAGTAGGAAAGAACGGAGAAATGGTGAGGGGAGGGAGGCTAGATGAGGCGCGCGCGAGCGAGCGAGCGAGCGAGAGAGAGAGAGAGAGAGAGAGAGAGAGAGAGAGAGAGAGAGAGAGAGAGAGAGAGAGATGGTGAGGAAAGGGAGGAAGGAAATGATGACAATGAAAGGAAGAAAGGGATAGCGAAGGAAAAAACTGAGAGGATGAGAAATTTACGACGTACGATGGAAGGGATGGAGAAAAATGGGACAGACAAATGGAGGGAGGAAGGGAGATGGAGAAGAGAGGGAGAGATGGTGAGGAGAGGGAGGGAGAGAAATGGTAAGGAGGGGGAGGGAGAGAGAGATGGTGAGGAAAGGGAGGGAGAGAGATTGTGAGGAGAGGGAGTAAAGGAAAGCTGCCGAGGAGAGAGAGGGAGAGCGATGATGGAGAGAGAGAGGGAGAGATGGTGGAGAAAGGAAGAAAAATGGTGGAAACAAATGTGGTGAGGAAAGGAAGAACTGAAGAAATGAGAGAAGAGGGAGATGTTAGAAAGAGGGAAGGGAGAGGTGGTGTGGAGATGATAATACCAGGTTGGAAGGGAAATGATTATGTGAAGAAGGAAAAGCGAAGGAAAAAAAGAAAGAAGACTGAAAAAAGCAAAAATGAGAAGGAAGTAAGTGTGTGTGTGTGTGTGTGTGTGTGTGTGTGTGTGTGTGTGTGTGTGTGTGTGTGTGTGTGTAATGGTTCCAATCCCCACTACCCTTATCCGCAGCACCGTTCATGGCTGTGTGTGTACTCGTATGTGTGCCTGTGCGTGTATGTAGATGTGCTTGCGTGCGTGTGCGTGGTTGGGTGTGTAAGGGAGGCAACAGACCTAATTTCATAGTACCCGTGTAATTTAATTTGTACACACTTCCATGTAATGAGGAACTAATCACCATCTACCTGTCCAAATAATTATTCAGGTACTCTAATTACGCGGGCACCTGCGGAAATAGATATACAATACTAGACCTGTAATTAGAGATATTATACGCGCAATTAGATACTATACGCGCAATTACAAATACTATACGCGAAATTACAGATACTATGCGCGGAATTAGAGATACTAGACGCGAAATTAGGTGTGGAAGAAACGTAAAAAAAAGGTGTAGAAGAAGAAACTCGAAGAAAAGGTGTAGAAGAAGAAACTCGAAGAAGAAAAGGTGTAGAAGAAACTCAAAGAAAAAAGGTGTAGAAGAAACTTAAAGAAAAAAGGTGTAGAAGAAACTTAAAGAAAAAAGGTGTAGAAGAAACTCAAAGAAAAAAGGTGTAGAAGAAACTTAAAGAAAAAAGGTGTAGAAGAAACTCAAAGAAAAAAGGTGTAGAAGAAACTCAAAGAAAAAAGGTGTAGAAGAAACTTAAAGAAAAAAGGTGTAGAAAAAACTCGAGGAAGAAAAGGTGTAGAAAAAACTCGAGGAAGAAAAGATGTAGATGAAACTCGATGAAGAAAAGGTGTAGATGAAACTCGATGAAGAAAAGGTGTAGAAGAAACTCGAAGAAAAGGTGTAGAAGAAAAACCTCAAAGAAAAGGTGCAGAAAAAAACTCGAGGAAGAAAAGGTGCTGAAGAAACTCGAAGCAGAAAAGGTGTAGCAAAAACTCAAAAAAGAGGTATAAAAAAAAACTCCAAAGAAAAATGTGTAGAAGAAATACGAAGAAGAGAAGCAGCTCAAGAAATGAAAAAGAAGGACAGGCGTAGAACAAACACAAAGAAAAGGTATATAAGGAACTGTGTGTACGTAACAGTGAATCGAAATATATTTACTGTATCGGCGGCACTGCTACCAAATATACCACAACGATATCCAATAAACCAACACCAATTACGGGAATTACAAGGGAACTGGATACCAAATCGCCATATTTCTGACACGCATGCATTCACTACGCTTTCAGAACGGGGTTGGCAAAAGGAATGAACAATGAGTGGCTGGACAATTTAAGATTTCCTGACCTCTAACCTACCCTAACGTCAACAAATCCAAGCACAATAGAGCACATGTACAGACGTATTAATGTACTCTTAGGCACACTCCTGTACTCTCTTCAGTGTCTATCCAAAGGTGAAAGAGTGGGATCGAACCCGTATTCTACCTAACTGACGAACAACCGATGCATCAAGTCACCCATGAGAGAGAGAGAGAGAGAGAGAGAGAGAGAGAGAGAGAGAGAGAGAGAGAGAGAGAGAGAGAGTGTCTTCTCACTATATTAATGAAGATTTTTTTCACTTCTGTACGAGGCCTTAGAAAAATAAATATAATAATCGGGACGTAGCAACAATAAATAAATAAATAAATGAATAAAATAAACGCTACGGTCCGGAGTTAAAGAGTATACAGACTTAGAGGTGTATTTACTGGGTGTTGTGTGTGTAGAGGGGGGAGACGAGGTAGTGTATTTACAATGAAGACTGCAAGAATACCTAATGAGAGGACACCTGGGCCCCTATTCAAAAACGTTCCTAGGAAAGTCCTAAGAACTGCTCTCAGCTGGGACTGTGTCCTGGGAATCGATTCATAAACACTACCTAGGACGTACATGGCAATTCCTACGCAGGAATTTTCCCAAGTCCCAGACTTGGGAAAAATGCTAACTGTAGCAATATTTTTTTTCGAAAATGCAGTTTTTGGCCAAGATAGAGAGATATATTATTTAGTAAAATACTCTAAGTCATAAAATGGTTATAGAAATAATGTAGGTGGATTTCTTGATGAATGTAAGTATCTATTTTCCAGTTACATTTTCTTTTTTCTGTGGACGCTAGGCTATCGTGTATTGTAAACATACAGACGACGCGGGAGCATTCAACCTCGTTTGGCAACATATTCAGTACAGAAATGGAGACAATGGACATAATCTTCAACAGCACAACTAACATTCTTTTAAGTCCACTTTCACCGAGTATCCTAGCATCATGCACTGACCCTGGCCACTTGGCCAAACAGTTAATAATTCTGTACTTGGCATCAAAAACAACTTGTACATTAATGTTATGATACCGCTTTCTTTTCACATATTCTTCTTCAAACTCTTTTGGGGCTATTATTCTCATATGTGTCCCATCAATTGCTCCAACCACCCCGGGGAAGCCAGCAATCTCCATAAATTCGATTTTTTTCCTCTGTAGTTCTTGGGGGTCTGTGGGGAACTTCAAGAATCTACACATTATTTCACGTCTGTAGAACACATTTAATGTCTGTGATATAACTCTGCTGACTGTAGGCTCTGAGGGTCCCAAATCATCACTGCTGCATAGTTGCATTTTACCTGTGGCCAAATATCTCAACAAAATGATCACTTTCATCTCCGGGGTGAGTGCCTGGTTCCTCTCAGATGGACTTTGCAGGACATCTCTTACCAAGTCAGTAACAAAAATAATTCCTGCACGATCCAAACGGTATCTGCTTATCAGTTCTGCATCACTTAATTCATTCAACACATCCCTACGTGGGCGAAAACTTCTCTGCTGACGCCTCGGAGCTTGTTGTTGTTCAGCCATTTTCAGGTCCTAGGAATATTCCTAAGTCGTAAGTCACCTCCCTGGCTACACCTAAAATCTCCGTGTCTTAGGACCAGTCCTAGGACGTGGGAGCGTTTATAAACAAGTCCTGCGACTTGGGATCAGTTCCTACGACTTGCGACTAGTTCCTAGGTCCCAGGACCTTTTATGCATACGGGCCCTGAATAGCAACACCCCACATGCGACGGTTTTACTACACCTATACGACACTAGATTTTCTCTGTCTCTCTCTCTCTCTACCTCCAGACGATTTTCTACATCTTTATCTTTCCTTCAATCTCACAATTTTTCCTCTGTCTCTCTCGTTATCTTCCTCACTCCTTCACCCCCTTATATTTACTTCCTTCACTCCTTCATATCTTCCTCCCTCACTCCTTCACCCTCTCACATATTGGATAAATTCTTAGCTTCTATTTACAATCGACTTACTCTCCCTTCCTCATCTCCTCCACCCCAACTTCCTTCACCTCCTCCTCCTCCCTCTCCCCTGTTCACCTCTTCCTTCCTCCCCCCTCCTTCACCTTGTCCTTCCTATCATCTCCTTCACCTCCCCCTTCCTACCTCCTCCTCCATCTCCTCCTTCCCCTCCCCCTCCTTCACCATCTCATATTCTTCCTAATAATTCCCTGGCACTCCCCCCCCCGGCACTCTGGGGGGGGTACCAAGGGGGCCACTAAAGGGGGACAAGTGCCACTCATCTCCACTCATCTCGAACTCATCTCACACTCCTTCATACCTTGCGTCTTACTTGCCGGAGAAAGAGAAAAGGGAGAGGAAGAAGAGTGAATGGAAAAAGAAAGGAAAAATGGGTGAAATGGGGAGGGAGAGAGAGAGAGAGAGAGAGAGAGAGAGAGAGAGAGAGAGAGAGAGAGAGACTATTACTATCCAATGTTATTTAATTCTTCCTTCATATTTTCCTCGTTAATATCACACCACTCAACACAAAAACTTTCAAGAACTGTCAAAACACACGCTACCCTCCCCCCAATACAGGTAATTCCTCCAGGCTTCTTACGCAATCTTGAGGGAGCGTAAGAAGTATGCTAAGAGGTACACCAATCTTCTTAATTTACGACGATAATTACATGGGTTTACAATAATGGATACTCGAAGCCTCTCGTATACCTAAGACTTTTTGCTGTGGACAGAGAGAGAGAGAGAGAGAGAGAGAGAGAGGGTGGAGGGTTTTGGGGGGTGGGGTGATGAAGACCATGGTGAGGCCAGACTGCCTACATATTCAGAAGGGTGTTAGGGTGTGTGTGGGGAGGGGGAGAGGGTATAACACAGGCAGAAGTGGAGGGGGAGACAGGAGAGAGAGGGAGTGAGGAGGAATTAGAGGGAGGAACACGAAGAGAAGGGCAAAGAGAGAGAGAAGACGGGTGAAAAGAGAAGAGAGTGGGGAGGAGGGAAAGGAGACGGTACATAACAACGGCAGAAGAGGGGGGAAAGAGAGGGTGGAGAGGGAGGAACAAGAAGAGAAGGGAAAGAGAGAGAAGACGGGAGGGATGATAAAAGAAAAGAGAGGGGAGGAAAGAGAAGGGGAAGGAGAGGGATTATAACACCGGCTGAAGTGGAGGGAGAGAGAGGAGAGAGAAAAGAGAGGAGGAAAGCGAGAAGGCGTGGGGGGGTGGGAGGAAGAAAGGGGACAGAGGAAACGGGAGGGAGTAAAAAAGAAAAGTGTGGGGAGGAGAGGGGAAGGAAAGAGAGGAAAGACGGGGCAAGGGCACTAAAGAGAGGGAAGAGAAGAAAAGGGAAGGAAAGAGGGAAGATACACGAAGAGGGAAACCAGAAACGAAGACTGGAAACAGAGGAAAGGGAAGAGACAGGAAGAGAAAGACAAAGATAGGGAGAAAAGAGAGGAGGGGAATGAGAAAGAAAATGCATATATAGACTGAGAGGAGGAAAAGAAGGAATATATGAAACAGGGAGAAGAGAAGGAGAGAGATGGAGGGAGGAGGAGGAAATGGGGGAGGAGAGAACTAAAAGAGAAGATAACAAACAAAGATATAAGAAAGAAGGAGAGAAGGAGGGAAGATACAGAATGGAGAGAATGGGGAAGAAGACAGGAAAAGATGGATAAAGGGAAGAGGGAGGAAAAACGAAGAAAAAGGAAGGAAAAAACAGGAAGAGATGGTTATATGGGAGAGGAACAAAACGGAAGAAGCGAAATACAAAGGCAAAGAAGACGCGAAGGGAAGGAAATAGGGGATGAGGGAAGGAAAAAAAGACCAAACAAGAAAAGGAAAAGGAAGACTGGAACAAAAGAAATCAGGAGAGAGGGAGGACCAAGAAAAGAGAGAGAGAAAAAAGAAAGGAATGAAACTAAGAAAGCAGAGATAGAAAGGAAGAGAAAACACTGACCTATCCACCTATTCTGTTTACCTTCCATTCTATCTACCTTCCCTCTCCTTTCCTCTACCTGTCTCTCCACTTACCTCCCCCTCCTCCTCCTCATTTCTCCTCCAGGTGTGACCTCATTTTGTTACTTACCTGCAAGAAAGAGAAAAAGAAAATTAAACAGATGGAAGGATGGCAGGAAGAGCAGACAGAGGAGATGGAGAAACAAAACAAGAAAAATTGAAAGCTGAAAGGGAAAGAAAAGGAAGGAGAGGAATGCATGAAGGGAAACTGAAAGAGAAGGAAGGAGGAAGATAGAGGAGGAAGAAATGAATGAAATGAAGGAAGGGAAGGATGGATGAAAGGAAGGATGGAAGGAAGAAAGGACGTGAGGAAGGAAGGATGGAAGAAATGAAAGAAGGACGGAAGGAGGTGGAAGGAAAAAATGAAAATGAAAACGAAAGAAGGAAGAAATGACAATGAAAGACGCGGGGAAGGAGGTGGAAGAGAGAAATGAAAATGAAGGAAAGAGGAAGATGGAAGGAAGAAAGGAAGAAGCAAGATGGAATGAGGGAAGAAACAAAGGAGGAAGATGGAAGAAGGAAGGAAGCAGAAGAGGGAAGGAGGAGGGAATAGGAAACGTGAAAGATGAAAAGACAACAGACACAGACTGAAAAAACCGCAAGAAAGACAGATAATAAGATGAAGAGAAGAAATGGAAAGGAAGATGAAAGAAGACGTACAAATAAAGAAAGAATTGAAAGAACAAGATTAAATAAAAGAAAGGAAAATACAAAAAATGCAGCTATTTTAGGAAGTGATAAAAGAGGGAAAAATTAAGGAAAAGAGGAAATACTTAAAGAAAATGGAAGGAAAAATGGGAGGGAAACGATAACAAGAGTGAAGGAGGAGGAGAAGGAAGAGGAGGAGGAGGAGGAGGAGGAAGGGGTAATTGGCAACAGCAAAGTATGATTGGAGACAAAGGGAAAAAAGGAGGAAACTCAAAGGAAAGAAAACAAAGATGATTAGGAGGCGACACAAGGGAGGAAAGAAAAATAAATAACTATCCATCTATCTATCTATCTATCTATTGCCAGACGCTTCAATCCTGTATGGGGTGGTCACAAACAAATCGCCTCCATGTCGCCCTGTCCAACGCCATTTCACTGCCTTGCTCCCAGCTCACACCCCCCTCTCTCATATACCTCTCCACTCCATCCCAAGACTATTATTATTACTACAAAAAGCGAACAGCTACGGGAAAAGGTTATATATATATATATATATATATATATATATATACAACAAAAAAAAGGACAGAAAATTACCAGGCAGAGAGAAAAATTTGGGGAAAAAAATATGGAAATCACAAAAAAACAAACCCCCCACCAAAAAAAAAAAAAAACGAATAATTACAAAACAAAAATAAACACAATAAACACACATGAAAAACAGATACCTAAAAAATTTAACTAAAAAAAAAAAAAAAAAAAAAAAAAAACGCAAAGTACAATGACGAAGCAAATGGAAGGAAATAAGAGAGTAAAACATGAAGTGGAAAAAATAGGAGTAAATTGAGGAAACAAGTAAAACGTGTAGGAGAATAAAGAAATAAAGCCAGTGAGGAAACAGCAGTAAAGACGGGGAAAAAAGACGCCAAGACACCGGCAGAATAAATGAGAGAGAGAGAGAGAGAGAGAGAGAGAGAGAGAGGAAACATTAGTAAAGGAAAAACAAAAAGACGCCAAGACACCGGCAGAATAAATGAGAGAGAGAGAGAGAGAGAGAGAGAGAGAGATGAGCAGCTAAAGATCTCTCACTTCTATCCAATAAGGTCCACAGTTACTTAATATTCTAGGCCACACTCGTCCTTATGTCCCTCGAGGGAGCATTTGTGGCAGAAGGAGGGGAGGGAGGGCGAGTGAGAAAGGAGGGAGGGAGGGCGAGTGAGAAAGGAGGGAGGGAGGGCGAGTGAGAAAGGAGGGAGGGAGGGCGAGTGAGAAAGGAGGGAGGGAGGAAGAGCAAGAAAGGAGGGGAGGGAGGGAAAGGGGGGAGAAGAGGGAGGTAGAGAAAAGACGGAACGGAGGGGGATGAGGAAGGGAGAGAAAGGAGAGAAGGAGGGAGGAGAGAGAGGGGAAGGAGGGAGGGAGGGAGAGAGAGGAGGGAGGAGAGAGAGAGAGAAGTGCCAAACAGAAGTGGAGCCAGGAATAAGGAGTGAGAGAGGAGGAGAACTGGAGGAAAACAGGATAGAAGGAAGAAAGAGAAGACCAAAAAGATCGAAGAGGAAAATCTAGGAGGAAGAAAGAATTTTGGTGGAAGAAAAAGGGGAGAAAAGAAGATGGATATGAAAAAGAAGGGAGGAAGTGGGAGAGAAAATGAAAGGAAGGAGGAAGAAGAGGAGGAAGATAGCCAGGAGGGAGGAAAAGTAAAAAATATAGAAAGAAAAGGTGAATGAAAGATGAAGAAAAACACAAGAAAAAGATGGTGCTATTTACAGATGACATGGTTTATCAGTTCTCTCTCTCTCTTTCAAGTACCTGTCTTCCTCTCCCCTTCACCTTTGACTTCCCATACCCCTCACCCAATCTTCCCTCTCACCTTACACCTCTTCTTTCCCCTCACCTTATACTCCTCACTCTACCCTGACCCTCCATCTTTCCCCTCATCTTATACCCCACACCCTATCCTGACCCTTCATCTTATACCCCTCACCCTACCCTGACCCTTCATCTTTCCCCTCATCTTATATCCCCCCACCCTATCCTGACCCTTCATCTTTCCCCTCATCTTATATCCCCCCACCCTATCCTGACCCTTCATCTTTCCCCTCATCTTATACCCCCCCACACTATCCTGACCCTTCATCTTTCCCCTCATCTTATATCCCCCCCACCCTACCCTGACCCTTCATCTTTCCCCTCATCTTATACCCCTCACCCTACCCTGACCCTTCATCTTTCCCCTCACCAAGCCAAACCTCCAAGGGGAAAAGTCCAAAGGGGAAAAAAGGACAATGTTCCAACGAGGGGAAATATATCAGAAAAGGACCCTCACCCCCTGCCTTCTCAATGTACCCTTAATTTTCCCCTCAATTTTATTTTCCCCTCACTCTATAATTTTCTCCTCATTTATATTTTCCCTTCACTCTATAATTTTCCCCTCGCTTCATATTTTCCCCTCACTTTATATTTTTCCCCAACTTATTTTTCCCCTCACTATAATCTTCCCCTCACTATAATTTTTCCTTCACTTTATATTTTCCCCTCACTATAATTTCCCTCACTTTATATTCTCCCCTCACTTACCTACCCTCACCCCAGATCATCTCCACTTTCTGCTTCATCTTCCCCTCCCCTCTTTTTTCCCCTCTCCCCTCCCAGCACATTCCTCACTCCCCTCACCCTCCTTTCATTTCACACCCACAGCCTGCATCTTTTCATCCCCTCACTCTCTCCCAACCTCTCTCTCTCTCTTTCACACACACACACACACACACACACACACACACACACACACACACACACACTATAATGGACAATACTGAGATAGAACAGTCAGGAAGGCACACACACACACACACACACACACACACACACATTCATCTCATTAGCAGCGTGTGTATGGCTTATTGGATTTGTGTGCGTGGGGGTGTAAGTATGGGTGTGGCATTTGTGCACATGTGCGTGTAATACCAGCATACATGTGACTGCTAAAGATGCAACTGGATATTAAGGTGGTATATTGGTGAATATTTGATGGTATTATGGTATTGGTGTATAAATGATTGTATTGTGGTATTGGTATAACTGTGCCGTATTCTCCCTGGTATTAAAATTACTGAGCACTTCTTCCTTAGCGATTTATTTTGAATTTTATACCATCTGTTTTGTATCTATTTATATCTATTTAATTCAGATACTTTTCTTTGCACTGGTACCATTAGACTGATTAGGGGACTTTATGGAGACAAAATAAATCGCCGAGGAAAAGCTGTTACGTAATCTCCCAAGCCACCGTAAATACAATGCTAACATCCAAAGCTGGTGTGGTGTGGTGTGGTGTGGTAGGGTAGGGTAGGGTGAGGTAGGTAAAGTAAGGTAAGGTAAAGTAAGGCAAGGTAAGGTAGGGTAGGGTAGGGTTCGGTATGGTAGGGTAGGATAGGATAGGATAGGATAGGATAGGGTAGGGTTGGGTAGGGTTCGGTATGGTAGGGTAGGGTAGGATAGGATAGGATAGCATAGGATAGGATAGGGTAGGGTTGGGTAGGTTAGGGTAGGGTAGCGGAGGGTAGGGTAGGGTAAGGTAAGGTACAGTAAGGTAAGGTATGGTCGTCAATAAGTGCAGGTGTTTGTGTCGTGGTGGGGTGTAGCTGATGGAAGGCGCAGTGTACACGTGAAGATAATATGATGGAGTGTGTTGGCGTAATCAGCATAATGGATGGGTGCTGTTATGTTTATGAAGCTGCAGCCTGCTGTGTTTATAAAGTTGCAGTCAGCCATTAGGAAGAGAGGTGTTTATGTGTCTATATAATTTCCTTTTTCTGCACCAGTGTTATTCTAAGAGGGTGCTTGAGTGCTTTTCTTAACTATAATGTACCGCAATTAGGGGTGAAGGCTGCTCATACACCCTAATATATTCTAGCGTACACAAGACTAGCCGAGGGTTCCTACTTGTTTTGGATCTGGGTGTGTAGGTGTAGGTGAGAATTTATTTGATAATTTAGTCGGTGGGTTACCTGTTAATATAAAGATGTATATTTGGGTTGGTGTGTGTGTGTGTGTGTGTGTGTGTGTGTGTGTGTGTGTGTGTGTGTGTGTGTGTGTGTGTGTGTGTGTGTGTGTGTGTGTGTGAGAGAGAGAGAGAGAGAGAGAGAGAGAGAGAGAGAGAGAGAGAGAGAGAGAGGAGGGGAGATTATCTAGGCTTTACAGATGATTAAAATGAGGGGAGCAAGAGAATGAAGAGAGGAATGAAGAAAGGAATGAATAGGAGATGGAAGAGGATGAAATGAAAAGTGAGATGAGGGGAAAGTGGGATGAAGAGGAAAGGGAATAATGAAGAGAAATGATGACTAGCTTAGAGAGAGAGAGAGAGAGAGAGAGAGAGAGAGAGAGAGAGAGAAGAAGAGGAGGAGGAGGAGAGAGGAGACAAATATTTCCAGTCAACTTGTGGAGGAGGAGCGACAGTTGTGGTGAAGTGTGTGGAGGGTACTTGAGTCCCCCCCCTTCTTCTTCCTCTCTCTCTCTCTCTCCCGACTTGTTCTCTCTCTCTCTCTCTTCCGTCTTGTTTTCCTCCTCCTCCTCTCATCTCCATCCCTCCTCTTTCACTAATTTTCATTCTTCTCTTCACGTATTCATTTCCACCATCTGTTATTTTATCCTCCTCCCTCCATTTTCTCCTCCTCTCTCCCTCCCAATCTCTCTCTTATCATCTTTCTCACACATTATACATTTTTTTCCTCCTCCTTATCTCCTTCATTCCTCCATTTCTCCTCCTTCATTATCCTCTTATCATCATTATTCTCTTTCTTCCTCCTTCCTTTTAACTCTATCTACTATCTCCTCTTATATATCTATCACTCCTTCTTATCATCCTCTTCCAATTTTCTTACTTAACTTCTTCCCACTTCCTTCAGTGTTTCTCAAGTCTTCCATTTCCCTCTCTGATTTTCCTTACTTTCCCCTCAACACCTCTCCTCCCTCCCTCCCGATTCTTCTTTCCCTCCCTCCCTCCCGATGCTTCTTTCCCTCCTTCCCTCCCTCCTTCCTAATTACCCTCCTTCCCTCCAGCCATCCACCTTAATAATTACTGCCTCTCTCCCTCCCTCCCTCCTTTCCACCCTTTCCTCCCTCCCTCCTACACACTTGGACATTCTTCCCCCCTCCTTTCTTCCTTCTTCTCAATTAATCCCTCCTACTTCCTTCATCTCCCTCCTTCCCTCCATTTTAATCCTTCCCTCCTTCCTTCCTAACTTCCCAATTTCTCAAACACTTCCTCTTTTCCCTACACGTCCTTCCTCTCCATCTCTTCACCTTCGGCACTTTTCTTCCTTCCTTCCTCCTTCTTCATTAATTTCTTCCTTTCCCCCGCTTCTTCTCCTCTGTCGCTCCACATCAGGTGTTCTTTCCTACCCTACTTCCTTCTCTCCTTCCCTCCATTTACCTACCTCAATCCCTCCCTCATCCCAACACCTCCCCATCCTCCCTCCCATCTTCCTCCACTTCAATTACTACCTCCTTCCTCTCAACACCTTTCTTTCTCCCTCCCCATCTGTACTCTCTCTCTCTTTCCCTGCCTCCTCATTCTCTTCTTTTCCTTCATTCTTACATTTCTCTCCATCTATGTCCTTCCCTCCACACTCTCTTTACTTACCTTTCCTTCCTTCTCCACAACTCACTTTCCTCCTTTCCATTCCTGTTTCTCTACATCCTCCTTTCGTTTTCTCCCTCCTCCCTCTTCTCTCCTCTCCAGCCTTCCTCTCTCCCTTCATCTTACCTTCCCTCCCCTCCCTCCCTCCCAGCACCTCAATTACTTCGTGTTTCTCCCTCCCTCTTATCTTCCTCCCATCACTTCAGATTTCCCCTCACTCCTCCACAGCCTCCTCCATTTCTGCTTTCAACATTTCTGCGTTATTTCTCGCGTGATTTTTTTCTCTGTGTTTCCTTCCACTCAGACATTTCTTTTTCCAAATTTTACGTGTTAATATTTACCGATTGTTTTCTGTAATTCTTTTTCCACCTTCTGTTGTGTCGTCCTTATTATTATTATTATTATTATTATTATTATTATTATTATTATTGCTTTTTTCGCCATCTTCTTTGTTACTTTCCAATTCTTTCAAACCTGCTTTTCACCTCTCAATATTTTTCTTACTCGTTTGTTAAATATAGTTCGCTGATTATTTTTCTAGTTGTGTTGACCTCTCTCTCTCTCTCTCTCTCTCCCTCCCTCTCTCTCTCTCTCTCTCTCTCTCTCTCTCTCCTTGTTTTTGTTACAGTTTTTTTGTGCGAATTTCTTTGTTCCTTCTCGCTAGTCTCATACTTTTTCTTCACTTTTCCTGCATTTTCATTTCTTTGTATAGATGTGTTAGCAGATATTTTACACTTGATTTTAAGTGTGTCTTGTTACTGTGCTCGCTTTTTCTTTTGTTTTCCTTGTTTTCCGAATATGCGCTTAATTCTTGTCTTTATTTCATTATTTTCTTCTTATATTTAATTCTTGTCATCTTACACCACCTCATGTTTTAACTCAATCCCGTATTGTCTTAGTAGTTTCTTTATTTTTCAATCGTTACTCCAT
>NC_137061.1:6375515-6520515 GCF_032717465.1 Coenobita brevimanus | reverse complement strand
AATGGTGGTAGTTGTGGTTGTGGGGGGTGGTAATGGTAGTAGTTGTGGTTGTGGGGGGTGGTAATGGTGGTAGTTGTGGTTGTGGGGGGTGGTAATGGTAGTAGTTGTGGTTGTGGGGGTGATAATGTTGAAAAAAAGGTGTGAGAGAGAGAGAGAGAGAGAGAAAGGAAGAATGAGGAACAAGGTGGGTCTAAGGTAAGAATGAAAAGGAATGAGATTAGAAGAAATGTAAGAAAGGTGAGGAGAAGGAAGGAGGATGAATGAGGTGTGGGGTAAGGAGAAAGAATGAAGTGTGAGGTAAGGAGAAAGAATAAAGTGTGGGGTAAGGAAAAAGAAGCTATAAGAGGTAAGGAGAGAGAGTGAAGTATGAGGTGAAGTAAAACTCGAGTATGAGGCAAGAAGGGTGAGGGTATAAGGTATGAGGTTAGGAAAGAAAGTATGAGGGGAAGGAGGACGTGAGTGTAAGATGAGGAGGAAATGAGGAAAGAGGCATACATGACAGAAAGGCAGGGGTTGTTGGGAATACATTAGGAGATGGGGAGGGGAGGGGAGGGACAGAGTGATAAAGGAGGAAAAGGATAGAGGGATAGGGGTATGGGGAGGAGGGAGGGAGAGGAGGGCAGGGGAGGGATAGAGTGATAAAGGTGGGGAGGGATAAGGGTGTGGGGTGAAGGGAGGGGGAGGAGTGGAGGGGGAACTGGTGAGTCACTCTAACAAAGAGGTCACCGCCATTATGGAGCCAACACCCCCCCTCCTCCCTCCCCCCTATTCCCCTCTCCCTACTCCCTCCTACACCCCTCCCCTCCCCCCTCCCTCTTGACACGTATCTCTTGTCACCCATCCCTCCCCTCCCCCTCCTCCTTATCATTACCCCTTCTCCTCATCCCTCCCTCTCCCCTCTTCTCTCTCTCTCTCCTCCTCCTCCACCACCCTATTTTTACCTACCCCCCCTCCTTTCTCTCTCCCTCCAACTTCCTTATCACTTCTCTCCCCCTCCCTCCCTTCCCCCCCTCCCATGTTCTTATCAAACCTTTCTGCTTATCATTTCCTCTCTCCCTCCCACCCACTCTTTCCTTCTCGTTCTACCGCCACCCACCTCCTCTTCAGTCTTATCATTTATCATTCCCTCTTTATCATTACACTATCATTATCTTTATTCATCATCATCATCATTACCACCAGCACTATCCTCCTCCTCATCATCATCATCACCATCACCAATATTATCCGCATCATCACCACCACCACCACCATTATCCTCCTCCTCTTCATCATCATCATCATTACCACTAGCATTATCCTCCTCATCATCATCATCACCAATATTATCCGCATCATCATCACCACCACCACCACCATTATCCTCCTCCTCATCATCACTACCATCACCTTTATCCTCATCACCATCACCACCACCACCACAACTATCATCATCATCATCACAACTACCATCACCATTATCGTTCTCCTCATCCCCATCATCATCATCATTATCCTCGTCACCACCGCCACCATTATCCTCCTCCTCCTCCTCCTCATCATCATCATCATCATCATCATCATCAAATTTCTCACATTAGCCTTTTAACTTCTTCAATCCCACGACCTATTTCTATCGCCACCTACAAATTTTTCATGCAATATTACAGACCACCCTTAAAATAGAAATAGATAAAAAAAATAGATACTGGAGGCTCTATCTATCTACCTCCAGATGGAAAAGACTCAGCTGAATAAAATCGTCTTAACAAAAATAAAGACGAAAAATAAGCCACCGGACTGAAGGGGTTTATAATAAGATTCCTTGACCTTTGGAGCTGGTAGCAGGCAGTGAAATGGCGGGGGACAGGGCGACGTGGAGGCGATTTGTTTGTGGCCACCACGTATGGGATTAAGCCGTCTGGCAATAGACAGGAAAACAGACAGATAGACCTTTGGATAACCCTCTTCCTTGCACGTGTCGAAGGAGGTGTGAGGCTGCTTACAAAAGGGCAAATTCTAGCTCCCTCATTGTGTATTTTGGTGACAGTCTTTTCTTACGAGACGCTGGGAATACGTGGTTAGCTCTCTCTCTCTCAAGGGATAGCACTAGGTATTCTCCTCTTCCCTCTCCTGTAACTTCCTTTTTCACTCTCCCTCCTTTCTCCTTAACTCTTTTCACTTTCCTCTCCGCTAAATTTTTTCCTCTCTCTCTCTCTCTCTCTCATTTCTACCTCCCTCCCTCTTCTTTCCTACCTTGCCCTACCCTACGCTGACAGACCGCACCTAATATTTCTACATCTTCCTTTCCCTACTCACCTTAAAACACACTACCTTTTACCTTCCTGCTTTCCTTCTCTTTATTTCGCCTTCCCTCTTTCTTCCTCTTTATTCTTCATCCCGCGTCCTCCTTCCCTCTCTTTTTTCCCTCTTCCTTCCTCTTTATTCTTTCTCGTGTCCTTCTTTCCCTCTTCTTTCCTCTTTATTCTTCCTCTCGATTTCTCCTTTCCTCTATTCTTCCTTCCTCCTCCTCCCTCTTTATTCTTCCTTGCATCCTCCTTCCCCCTCTCTCGTCCCTCTTCCTCTTTATTCTTCCTCCCACGTCCTCCTTCCCTTTCTTTCTTCCTTCCTCCTCCCACCATAAAACCTGCCCAGCTTAACAGACTCAAATTCCTCTCATTTTTCCTCTCCTCCTACACCAGCTCCTTTGCCTTCTCATTATTTCTCTCTTTCTCTCGTGGCTTTCTTTCCTATCCTTCTCCCTTTCCCTTCCACTTCCCTCCTTCCTCTTCATCACCACCTCCATCTTTTTCCTACACTTCCTTCCTTACTTCTCTTCACCTCCGACTTCATCTCTTCATCTTCCTTCTCTTCCATTTTTCACTTCCTTCTATTTTTTCATTTCCTTCCATTATTTTCCTTCACATTCCTTCCTTCTCTTCACCACCTACAATATTTTATCTTCCTTTTCTTCTCCTTCCATTTTTCTTCACTTCCATCTTTTTCCTTCCCCTCCTCCTTCCTTCTTCTCTTCACCTCCAACCAAATTTCTTCTTCCTTCATTTTTCTCCTTCCCATCACTTTCCTTCACCTCCTTCCTTCCTTTTTCATCTCCTACCTAATTTCTTCTTCTTCTACTCTTTCCCTTTTGCTTCACTTCCTCTCTTTTCTCATTTCCTCACTTTCCTTCACCTCCTTCCTGTCTCACCAACCTGCCCCTCCTACCCTTCCCCTCCCCAGCTATTCCTGTCTCACTTCCCTTCACCTTCTTCCCTCCTTCCTTTCTTTCTCACCAACCTGCCCCTCCAACCCCTCTCCCCTCCCCAGCCTGCCCTACCCTGTCCTGCCTGACCACACCCACCAGCGCAGGACCCGAGTTGCCGTCTGTGTCCCGGGGGTCCTACACTTTTTTGGCACCTCTTCTAAGGGCGCCCTGTCAACTTTCTCACCGCAGGGCAGCTCTCGTGGGAAGGGGCGGGGCAGGACAGGGCGGAGGAGGAGCTGGGCAGGATGGGTGAGGGACAGGGTAGAGCGGGTGAGGGAAGGGCAGGATGGGTGAGGGGCGGGGCGGGATGGGTGAGGGGCGGGGCAGGATGGGTGAGGGGCGGGGCAGGATGGGTGAGAGGCGGGGCAGGATGGGTGAGGGGCGGGGCAGGATGGGTGAGAGGCGGGGCAGGATGGGTGAGGGGCGGGGCAGGATGGGTGAGGGGCGGGGCAGGATGGGTGAGAAGCATGACAAATAGTGAAACAGAAAAAAAAAAAAATGAACAGACGAAACAAAGAGAAAAGAATATAAAAAGGTGAGGAAAGAAGGTGGAAATGGAGAAATAAAAAAGAAAAAGGTAGCTACGACACTACAGTGGATGAGGGGTGGATGGGGATGGGGTGGAGTTATATGGGTGTGGCAAGGAAGGTGGAAGAGAGGAAGAGGAAGGATTGTGGCAGGATATGTTAAAGAGAAAAGAGGAGGAAGGGCAGAGGCACAGACAGAGGAAGAGAGGAGTGGTATGGAAAAGAATGGGAGAAAAGAGTGTGGGGCAAAGAATGTGGAAGAGAGAAAAAGAGGAGGAAGAGCTGATCCTGCAAAAAGAGTGGAAGAGAGAAAAGGAGAGGTAAGCCTAAGAGAATAGAAGATAAAAAAGTGGAAGAATGTAAGTGGAAAAGAGTGATGGAAGGGGTGTGGTTGAGGAGAGAGAGAGAGAGAGAGAGAGAGAGAGAGAGAGAGAGAGAGAGAGAGAGAGAGAGAGAATGCAATGTAGAAAGAAACTTGTACAAAAGCGAATAAGAGGGAGAAAAGGTGAAAAGGGTAATGAAAGGGAGAGGTGGGGTGAGATGAGGTAGGGCAGGGTTGAAAGAAGAGTTAATTGGAAAAGAGACAGGTGTGGCAAAGAAAGTGGAAGAGAGAGAAAAGAGGAAGGAGAGGAGTGGAAAAGAATACGAGGAAGAAGATGTGAGGAAAAGTGTGTGGGTGAGAGGTGGGTATGGTGTTGGTACGGTAGGGTGAGGGTGGGTAGGGTGTTGGTAGGGTAGGGGTGGGTAGAGTGAGGGTGGGTAGGGGTAGGTAGGGTGAGGGCAGGTAGGGTAAGGTTGTGAGGTGTAAATAAGATATTGGTAAGTGTAGTCAAGTGTATCGTAAAAGAAAGAAAAAGTTGGAAAATAAAATGAATGGAGGAAGGGGCGTGGCAGGGGCAGTCAGAGGCAGGGGGGGGGTAGGGTAAGACTGAGAGGGATAGGGTGGATGGGGGATGGTAAGGGGTAAGGAAGGGTTAGGGTGGGATGGATAGGGAAGAGGTAGGGGGGGGAGGAACGGGAGGGGTGAGGTGGGGGGGAGAACGGGAGGGGTGAGGTGGAGGGGGAATGGAGGGATGGGGGAAGGGGTAATGAAAGGCGGGGGGGAAGGGGTAATGAAAGGCAGGGTGGATGGGGGAGAGACAGGGTAGGTAGGGGAATGAAAGGGTATGGATGCGGTAGGGTAGGGAGGGGAGAGGACGAGCAGGGAAGGTAGGGGAGGGGAAAGGAAGGGTAGGGGAGGGTTAGGGAGAGTAGGAGAGGGGAGGGGGAGGGGTGGACTGAGAGCTAACATTCCAGCACTCCCCTGATGAGTTCCCTGGACTACCTCATCACGAAGGAGGAGCAGACAACCAGGCACCTCACACCTCCTTACCTCTCTCTCTCTCACACACACACACACACACACACACACACTCATCAACTCCCATTTACTTACAACAGTCTACCTTTCCTTCTTCCAGGTCTAACTAAACATTACTTCAGTTCTCCTACTCTCTCTCACACACACACCTCATCAACTTCCCTCTACGTCAACCTTCTGGTCTAGGGACATATTATCCCCTCTCTCTCTCTCTTCCTCTCTCTCTCTCCTGTCCCCTTAATCCAGGCTTTTTGCTCTCACCCTCAGGTCTTGGTCCCCTCAATATTCTCCCTTCTCTCCCCTACCTCCCTCCCTCTCTCCTCCTCTCAGTTCTTCACCCTCTCTCCTCTTCCTCCTCCTCTTCCTTTCTTTTTCCCTTCCCTCTTGATTCATTTCTCTCCTTAGTCACTCCTCTTTTACGTTACTCCATCTCTGTCGCAAATATCCCCCTTTTCCTTTATTTCCATCTCTCTCTCTCTCTCTCTCTCTCTCCCTCTCTCTCTCTCTCCCTCCCTCTCTCTCTCTCTCCTGTCCAAACGCCCTCAGGAAAATCAAACAGAGGAAGACGGCTCAATATAAGTGATATATTCCTCCTCCTCCTGTCCCATCCTTTCTTCCCTCCATGTCTTCCCTCTTTCTTCCCTCCATGCCCTTGTTTCTCTCCCTCTTTCTTCCCTCCATGTCCCTGTTTCCCTCTTTCTTCTCTCCATATTCCTCCTTCTTCTCCCTTTGCCCTGCTTCTCTCCCTCTTTCCTAAACTCTCCGTCCTTAAGTTCTCTCCTTTCTTCTTCCCTCTTTCCTCTCTCTTCGCCCCTGTTTCTCTTCCTCTTTCTTCTCTCCGTCCTTAAGTTCTCTTCTTTCTCCTTCCTCCCTCTACTTCTCTTCCTTTCCTTTCTGCCATCCACAACTTCCTTCTTTTCATCTTTTCTCTCCCTCTTTCTTCTTTCCTCCCTTTGTCTTCGTCCCTCTTCCTCCCTCGACTTCTCCTCCTTCCCCCCAGGTCCTTCCATCTCTTCCCTCTTTCTTCTCTCCATCCGTAAGTTCTCTTCCTCTTCCTTCCATTTCTCCTCCTTCCCTCCATCACCTCCTCCCTTTCCTCTTCCGTTTCATTATTTTTCTTCTCTACATGCTGCATTTTTTTCCTCCCTCCCTCTTTCTTCCCTCTAGGTAATCCAGTTTCTCCCTCCATATAATCTTCTCTCCTTATCACTACTTCTCTCCCTCTCTTCTATATCCACATCTTCTCTCCCTCCTTCCATGTCCTTATTTTCTCTCTTTCTGTTCCCCATATCCGTACTCTCTCTCTCTCTCTCTCTCTCTCTTCTGTATCCACATTTTCTCTCTCTCCTTCCATGTCCTTATTTTCCCTCCCTCTTTCTGTTTCCCATATCCATACTCTCTCTCTCTCTTTCCCTCTGTCTGTCTGTCTCTCTTTCTCTCTCCCCCTCGGTCTGTCTCTCTCTCATATCCACATTTTCTCTCCTTCCATATCCCTATTTTCTTTCCCTCTTTCCGTTCCCCATATCCGTACTCTCTCACTCTCTCTCTGTCCCTACTTTCACTGCTTTTCACTGCTTCTCTCTCTCTCTCTCGACGTTCGGAGCCACTAACCCAGCCAATACCAATACAGAAAGCCATACCTCACCTGCCCAGGTATTTTGCCCAGGTATTGCATTACAGACTAAAGTGGTGTAATGTGTGAGGTGGAGGCAAAGGAGGGGGAAAGGGGAAGAAGGGGGGAAGGGAGAGAAAAGAGGGGAGATGGGGGGAAGGGAGAGAGAAGAGGGGAGAAGGGGGAGGGAAGAAGGGGGAAAGGGAGAGAGAAAGGGGGAGAAGGGGGAAAGGGAGAGAGAAGGGGGGAGACGGGGGGAAGGGAGAGCGAAGGGGGAGAAGGGAGGAAGGGAGAAGAAGGGGGGAGGGGAGGGAAGGGGGAGAAGGGGGGAAGGGAGAGAAGGGGGAAGGGAGAGAATGGGGAGAAGGGAGAGAGAAGCGGGAGTGAAGGGGAGTGAAAGAAAATGCAGGAAGCGGTGAAAAAAGGAAAGGAAGAGGAAGGGGGAGAGAAGGGGGAGAAGGGGGGAAGGGGGAGAAGGGGGAAGGGAGAGAATGGGGAGAAGGGGGAAGGGAGAGAATGGGGAGAAGGGGGGAAGGGAGAGAGAAGCGGGAGTGAAGGGGCGTGAAAGGAAATGCAGGAAGCGGTGAAAAAAGGAAAGGAAGAGGAAGGGGGAGAGAAGGGGGAGAAAAGGGGAAGGGGAGAGAAGGGGGCGAAGAGGAGTAAACGGACTAAGGGAGAGAAAGGGGAGGGGGCAGGGATAGCGATGGGGGGAGTGGAAAAGACAACTGGCAGGAAAAGTAGAGAAAGGAGGGTGGAAGGAAGGGAAGGGTGGGAAAAGGATGAGGGTAAAAAGGAACAGAAGAGAGAGAAGGGAGAGATGGGATGGCGAAGGGGGGGTGAAGGGAGGGAGGAAGGTCAGGGAATGGGAGGTGAAGGGGTAGAGAAGGAAAAGACAAAGGTGATTCAATTTACCTTTCATTAACAAGATCATTACCTGAGCGTATGAATAAGATTTTTTTAAATTTTCTTTGCAGATGAACATAAGGGAAAAAAAAAAAAATCCATGGACCAGATTACAGGTGTCCCACATTTATAAGAAGTCTCTACCTACATGAATAAGAGGCTTAGTTAATTACCCATCATTAAGGAGTAAATATTTGTCTAGGGTCAATTTAAGTACTATTATAAATACAAATAAAATATGGTAGAATGGAAAAGAACACGCTTAGGCGACTGTGTGTGTGTGTGTGTGTGTGTGTGTGTGTGTGTGTGTGTGTGTGTGTGTGTGTGTGTGTGAGAGAGAGAGAGAGAGAGAGAGAGAGAGGTGAATTGGCAGAGTCCATTCAGAGACGGAAGGGAGAAGGAGAGATGAAGCACAAGGAACAAAAGAAGGAAGGGGAAGGAAGGGGAGGAGACAATGAAGGAAGGGGGAAGGACAAAGGACCATGAAGGAAGGGAAACAGGAACAGACCGACTAAGTAGCTCGTGGTCGTATGTTGCGGGGGATAATAATAGTTAAGTACGACATCATCAAAATTACGACCTCACAACACAACCACAATCTCTTCCAACTACCACAACAGTACAACCACTATCCAGACCTCTCACAACCAACATCAATACTACAACCACTATCAAGACCTCTCACAACCAACATCACAACACTACAACCTCTATCTCAACATACTCATCTTCCTACTCTACAACCACCACAACTACCACACAACACCACAGCCACCACATCATAACCATCTCTACCACACTTACCACCACCACAACATTAACAACATTCCTGACAATACATTACCCAACCACACCAATCACAACCACAACATTACAACACCATAAACTCAACCACCACCACCACCACAACCATCACCACCACCACCCATAACACTATCAATAACCATACAGCACAACCAACTCAACAACCACCACAACTACAACCACACCGCAACTTCAACCACAATGTACCACCACAACCACAACTAGTACCAGGACGCCATCACAAGTACTACCACAACCACTTATCACAATCACAACCACTACAACCACAATCACCACTACCAGTACCACAGCGCCATCACAACCTCTACCACATTCACTCACCAAAACCACCAACCACCACCAAAAACACTACCATTATCACTACCACCACAACAACCACAATCACCAACACTACCACCACCAGTACCACAATGCCACCACCACAACTTCTACCAGTCAACCACACCACCACCACCAATACAACAATGCCACAACCACAACTTCTACCACAGTCAACCACACCACCACCACAAGCCTACCACAGGAGTCAACCTTTGTCTGAAGTCTGGAGAGGGGTTTAAAAAAGTTCATCTCAAGTTTCATTTTAAAATCGTGACTGGGGATGAGGGACTGTGTGTGTGTGTGTGTGTGTGTGTGTGTGTGTGTGTGTGTGTGTGTGTGTGTGAGAGAGAGAGAGAGAGAGAGAGAGAGAAACACCCAGGACCAAAAACATTCCACCATGATGAAGCCAAACGATATATTATTCACTATCAAACGAAACGAAACGAAACAGGAAGTCCTATTTTTTTAAGAGTAAGAGAAACAAGATCCGTAAAACCAGTCAAGACAATACATAATTCCTTATATTTCTTTAATTCTTCCTACGTCTCAAGATATTTCTGAAGTAAGGGGAAACCTCGTAATATACGTTCTAAATCCAATAAACACATTACCTGAGAATTTCAAGCCAGGTGTCTTAATTAAGGACAGGTTAAGAGCTAATTAAGGACACGTTAAGAGCTCACCTGAAGACATAATCCAATTCAATCTGATAATCTCTTTTTGCTTCAGTTCGTTCACTTTAACATGGCCCAAATTTTCATCCTTTTGCTGCTCATTTCACGTAGCTCAATGGCAGAAGATGATACTGCGCTCCTACATCCTTTCGGTAACACTTCTTCGTGACTAGCACCATATTCTAGTTAATCTATTGCTATATTTCACATAGTGGCGTTAAGAGAGGATATTGTGCTTCTACATCCTTTCGGTAACACTTCTTCGTGACCAGCATCATATTCTAGTGTTAATCTATTGTTATAACTCAGCAATGAAGATAGAGGTGTGGCAATTTTAGGCCAAGAAAATGTGAATAGAGTGCAATTATTGCTTGCTGATAGAGGGATGGCAATTTTAGGCCAAGATAATGTGAAAAGAGTATAGGAAGTTATTTTTTGCTGTCTCAGGGCGATTTTCTTAGCAGAGATTCTTTAATCGGTGGGGTTCAAGACAGCGATTATATTCTTAAGAAGGATTAATTTTTCAAGTAAGATGGTCTGAAGACTGTGTTAATAAAATCCATTCACTACTCGTCCATCTCAGGTGAAATAACGTGGGTTGGAAGCAAAAATACTGACGAAATGGGAAGGAAGAGATGAAAAGGGGAGGTAAAGGCCCAGGGAGGAAGGGGCGAAAAGGGGAGGAAGGGGCGAAAAGGGATGGAAGGGAATAAATGGGGAGAGAGACGAAAAAGGGAGAGAGACGAAAAAGGGAGTTAGACGAAATGGGGTGGAAAGGACGAAAAGGGAAGGAAAGGACGAAAAGGGGAGTGTCAGACGAAAAAAGAAGGGTCAGACGAAAGGGAGAAAGGACGAAAAGGGGAGGACAATTCATGGGGAGTTAGAGGAAATGGGGAGAAATGGACGAAAAAGGGGAGGAAAGGACGAAACGGGGAGGATGAAGTTACCTCATATCTCTCCCAAAACATGATCAACAGCATTGCAAGATTTTTATCAGATAAGAACTCAGTATCTCAGGGGGGTGAGGTCAATGAACACTCCCCTCCCCCCTTGCGTTATCTTTGACCTTTCCTTATTAATTAGAATTCATTTGGGATTACGATAACACAATCATATATTTTTCTCTTATTTACAGCTTCCTTCATAATAAAACACAGCATCATTGAAAAAAATATATATAATGTTGATTTGGTTATTTTTTGAGAGAGAGAGAGAGAGAGAGAGAGAGAGAGAGAGAGAGAGAGAGAGAGAGAGAGAGAGCAGGTAAAAATAGAGACACAGGTGGGGGGATTGTGTTGCATCCGGGTTAATAAGACACCGGAAAGAAAGTAAGCAAATAAAGACAGTGAGAGAGAGCCGTCTGCCACACTCATATTAAAAGTGGTAGGGCTGGAGGTGATGCTAACCCCCTCCCCCCTTCTTTCCCCTCCCTTCCCCCTTCCCTCCACCTCCCTCTTTCCTCTTCTCCACCACCTCTTTCCTATCCCCCCCACCAGCCTCCTCTACCCCCTCCACTCTCTTCTTTATATCCTTCCACCCCTTTCCTCTCCTCTTCCCTCTTACCTCCACCTTCGCCTTTCCTACCCCCTACCTCCACCTACCTATCTTCCCCCATGTTTCTCTCCCCCCTCTACTTTTTCTCCATTTCCTCCACCCCCCTCTTTCCTCTTATCTCCCTCCATCTACCAATCCCTCCACCATCGACACCTCTCCCTCTTCCCTCCTTTCCTTCCTCTTTCCACAACTTCTCCTTCTGCTTTACTTTCTTCTCACAATTTCTTTCACCCTCCATCTCTTCCTTTCCTCTCACGTCCTTCTCTCCCTCTCCCCCCACGTCCTTCCTTCCCCTCCCTTTCTCCCTTCCTTCCCCTCCTCTTTTCTCTCCACCCCCTCACCCACACTGTTATATTTTTTTCCTGTCATTCCTCACTCCCTCCTCCATTCTCTTCATTTTCCTTTCCTCTCCTCGTCTCTCCCTCCATCCTTTCCTCTCCTTGCCTCATCCATCCTTCCCCCTTTTTTCCTCCCGTCTCTCCATCTCTCTTTCTGTTTCTTCTCTCCATTCCTCATTCCCTCCTTTTTTCCATTTGTCAGTTACTGGTTCCTTCATTCTCTCTCTCATTCCTCCTTCCCTCCCTCTCTCCTCCCTTCCTTCTTTTCTTCAGACCATTTCGCTTCCCTACCTCTCTCCATTTTTTTTTTTTCATCTCTTAATTCCTTCCATCTTTTCCTCCCAATATCTCGCTCAATCCTTCCTCTCCTTCTCTTAGTTCTTTCCTCCCTCACTCCTTCTCTTCCTTCTCTCCGATTTCCTCACAGTTCCCCACTTCCTCCTCCATTCTTTCTATTTTTCTTTCCCTCGCTTGTCCTTCCTTCATCTCACTCGACCCTTACTCCCCCTCCCTCCCTCTCTCTCTCTCTGCTTCCCCTCATTCATCTTCCTCCAAATCTTCCTCTCGTTCTTTTCGTCTGAAGAGAAGAGAAATGACGAGGGTGAGAGACGAGGGGAAGGAAAAGAGAAAAAGAGAGAAGAGGCACTAGCAGTTGAAAGAGAGAGAGAGAGAGAGAGAGAGAGAGAGAGAGAGAAAGAGAGAGAGAGAGAGAGAGAGAGAGAGAGAGAGAGAGAAACTGTAGGTAAAAAATTAAGAGAATAATTGTGCTGTATGTCATAAGGTGTGTGTGTGTGTGTGTGTGTGTGTGTATGTGAGAGAGAGAGAGAGAATGGGCAGGGGCGGAACCAAAACTAATCACCAACTTTTTTTTTCCTATTCTCAACCAAAACTTTTCAACCCACGACTTACACACACACACACACACACACACACACACACACAAGGAAAAGTTGATAATGGCGGGGAAATAAAGATTGGATGGGGGAAAATGGAAAAAAAATTAATTACACTGAGTAGCAAAAAAATAAAAAAAATAAAAATATGGGTGATGTTTACTTAGCTAGATCATAAGCTGGATTTAGTATCTAGGGGACTGTTACACGACACGGAAGGAAGGAAGAGCGACAGACAAATGGATGAACGAAGGAAGAGAGGGAGAGAGGGAAGAAGGGGAGAAAAAAAAAACAAAAAAAAACAGAGGGAATAATTTACTGATCGAGAGAGGAAGGAAGGAAGAGCGACAGACAGACATATGGATGGATGGATGAATGAAGGAAGAGAGGGGGAGAGAGGCAAGAAGGGAAGAAACAGGATGAGGGGAATAATTTACAGAATGAGAAAGGAAAGGAAAGGAAAGGAAGGAAGGAAAGGAAGGAAATTGGGAGAAGGAAGGAAAGATGGAAACAAATATATAATGAATGAATGTGTGAAAGAATGAAGGAGCACACATGCCTACGACAGTTCATACTCTCTCTCCCTCCCTCCCTCTCTCTCTCTCTCTCAAAGCGGGCCTCACTCAGACACACTCAAGGTAAAATCAACACACTTCCGGCACGCTAACTTCCTCACTTGTTGTTGTTGTTATTGTTGTTGCTGTTGACGACGCGAAGTTTCCGAGGTTGCCGTCTGACCTTAGCACCAAAAAAAAAAAAAGAACGAAAAATTTATCGCTACGAAAATAATAATAAAAAAACTTCGAAAATAAACCAAAACTGCATTATTACTTTCCCAAAAAGTAAATTAAAAATGAATTATGTCTTTATTTCCCAGTCGTGAATTTTTGGTTTGGCCATGTGGAAAGAATGGAGAGCGAGAGACTGACGAGGAGAGTATGTGGGTGATGTGGAGGGAGGGTGAGGAAGGGTGAGGCCAAGGATGAGATGGAGGGATGGAGTGGAGAGGTATATGAGAGAGAGAGGTGTGAGCTGGGAGCCGGACAGTAAAATGGCCGGGGACAGGGCGACATGGAGGCAATTTGTTTGTGGCCACCCCTTACGGGATTAAGGCGTCTGGCAATACAGGTAGATAGAATTTTTGGATAATAATACGCATACATTCTGAAGAGGGTCCAAGTAGGGCCAAAAACGTTGCATGTAGGGCTAAAAACGTTGCATCTACTCTATAAACGTTTTTCACATTGATGGAGAGGGAAGCCTTCTCGTGATGGCACTGATACAACCGGCCGAATCCACTGCCTGGTAATACAAACGTCCCTCAACTCTTTACCAACCTTAGAAGGGAGGTTAATGGAAGGGAGGATAGTGGACAGCAGAAGGGAAGCTAGCGGGGAGCACAAGGGAGGCTAGTGGGGAGCAGAAGGGAGGCTAGTGGAGGGCACAAGGGAGGATAGTGAAGAGCAGAAGGGAGGATAGTGGATAGCAGAAGGGAAAATGATGCCCATAGGGTTGACATACCGGAAGAGGGACAGCAACAAACAACAAAAACAATACACAACAAAACAACAAACAAACCTGACAGCAACAAAAACAAACACAATAACCAAACAACACACCCAACCCAACAAAAACAAACAATATCCATACGCAAAGTTTCCAATACTTGATCCTCTTCCTTATCATATCTATGCCCTATTCCTCTCCCCTCCTTTTTACTGTACTGACTCGAATAAATGAATCCCAAGCCACATGTCCCTACTCAGTAACGACTCCACTCCCGCTACACACCACCTCCCTCGTGTTTTTTTTTCTTCCATACAATTACATTCCTCCCCTCATGACACTCAAAGAGATCTGTGTTTCATTCCTCCACCCTTCCACACAAACTCATTCCTCCACCCTTCCACACAAACTCATTCCTCCACCCTTCCACACAAGCTCATTCCTCCACCCTTCCACTCAATATCATTCCTCCTCCACCTCTTCGTCAACTATTCCACCTTCACACTTAATAGTCAGTCTTTCTCGACCTGAAAAACACACACACACACACACACACCACTAAAAGCATGCAGTAATTATTTTTTCGCCATCCGGAACGAAAAAATACGAAAAACCACTTCAAAACAAACCAAGTGAACTAACACAAAAACAAGTGAAAAGCTTTGCAGTTCTTCTGACCACAACAATCCCAGAATCTCTCTCTCTCTCTCTCTCTCTCTCTTATTTGGATGAAACAAGCGTTCCAAGTTCTAGCCACTGCGTTCTTCATTTCCTGCACAAAAAATACACACACACACAAACACACAATCTAACAATCCGGTACTTTTCAAGTCATACACACACACACACACACACATACCGCTAATCAACCTACACACACGCACACACACAAATACACCGCTAATCAACCAACACACACAAACACACCACCCATCCATCCATCAACACTACCAAACAACGAAAACAAACAGTAGGGCCCAGCCAAGCAGTCTAGACAAGAGAGAATGTTTACCAGAGAAGTTGCAAGTGTGATGCCTCTTCCTTTTGCAATTGCATGCATCACAACATTAATTTTCACCCTTTGAGATATTTTTAGCGAGGGGATGCATTCATCTTTCATCAGTTTGGGGTTGTGTGTGTGTGTGTGTGTGTGTGTGTGTGTGTGTGTGTGTGTGTGTGTGTGTGTGTGTGTGTGTCACACATACACACACAACGCTACAATTATCAAACACAACACTGCTGTCTGTTCGCTCAATGCACACATGCACTGCGCCTCACCTCTCTCTCTCTCTCTCTCTCTTAAAACACAAGCATCACAACACTCATCCTTATATATACTCACGCAATTTTTTGAACACCTAACTCAGAAACAAAAACAACAACAATAATAATAATAATAATAATAATAATAATAATAATAATCTTTTTCTCTGTACTTTGTATTCTAATCCATATATGATCTTTTTTTTTTCACAACCTTTCATCCACTTTCCTTACCGTCATCTCTTCTTCTTGCTTTAACTCCACTCACTTCAGTTATATATAATCTTACGTCTTTTCTCTTTTAATCCATTAATCCTTTCACTCTGAACATATTTTTTTTTCATTATTCTGTACATTAAAAAAACGAATATGTACTTGTGAAAACAAATCTAGTACCGGAAAATGAGGCAAATCAGACTACCATGGGCAACTCCGACCATTTGGAAAGAAAATGAAAAAAAAAAAAAAATAAGAATATAACATGTAAGAATATGAAAAAAAAAATGAAGATCAAACATTTTCTTTTTTTGAAAAATATAAAAATATAAAATGTGGAAAGAACATTCAACATTTTCATATATAGTCTTAAGTGTCTGAAGCAAAATCCAAAACTATAAAATGCGAAAAAACATTAATCATTTTCATATATATATTTTTAAATATTACAAAAATTAAAAATATATGAACCGTAAAAAAATTCATATTTTTAAATGTTTGAAGCAAAATCTAAAAACATAAAATGTGAATTTTTTAAAACATTTTCATATATAATTTTTAATGTCTAAAAATTCTAAAAATATAAATGTAAACAAATGAAGATTAAACATTTTTTATATATTTTTACAAGTCTGATAAATTAAAAACAAAATGTAAAAAATTATAGACTAAACATTTTCATACTATATATATATTTAAGTCTCAGGCAAAAAGTAAAAATATAAATTGTAAAAAACTATAAACTTTGAGAGTACATATTTTCATATATATTTTTTAAAGTGTGACATAAATCTAAAAATACTAAATGCTAAAAGTATAAAAATTTAAGAGAGTACATTTATATATTTTTTTTGAATCCGGTCAAATTGGCCTCATGCAACTGAAAGAATTAATGAACACTATCAAATAGTTCTAGTTCATAAAATCTCTATCTAAATATAATCGCATAAACAGCAAAGGTAAATATTTCAGGTATACCACATGTCATCGGAGTGAAGGGGTTGGTTCATTAAGGAAACTAGGCATTAGTACCCAAGCAGGTGGCATGGGAGGTGACAGGTGGCGCCAGGGACTCCACCTGTTGCCACATAATGAAAACACAAAGGTATGGAGTTTGTACCTGGTTCTCTCTAACACCTTATTTTGGCGCCTTTGTCTAGCTAATAAAATAAATAAATAAATAAATAAGGAAGGACGGAAGGAAGGAAGGTAGGAAGGAGGAAAAGAGAAAGATAGAAAGAAGGAAGGAAGGAAGGAAAAGAGAAAGACAGAAGGAAGGAAGTAAGGTAGGATGGAAGGAAGGTAAGAAGGAACGAAGAAGGAAGGAGGAAAAGAGAAAGATAGAAAGAAGGAAGGAAGGAAAAGAGACAGAAAGGAAGGAAGGAAGGATGGATGGAACGAAAAAACGAAAACAGAAAGAAGACTTAAAGGAAGGATGGAAAGAAGGACGGAAAGAAAGAAAGAAAAAGTAAATGAATGAATGAAAATGAAACAAGGACGAAATGAGGGACGAAAGAGTAAAAGAATATGAACGACTGAACGAAAAATAAAGAAAATATAATTACTTACACCCGATCTACCAACGGGATGAAGCCACATGGTACGTACCTGTAAGAAAAAGAACGAAATAAATTAAAATCATAAACAGAATAACAATAACACATTTAATTGGTGTTCACGACCTGAGTTCATCTGGGGAGGGCTGAACAAAATCGCTTATAAGATGGAAACACGTATTCTTGTCAGTTAACGAAGCTCCCTAACACCTTTTCCTAAGCGAATTGTTTTGTTACACCTTACTGTTCTACTCTATTACTTACTTACGGAAGCCCCATAATACCTTTTCCTAAGCGATTTATTTTATTACACCTTCCTGTTCTACTCTTATTTACTTACGGAAGCTCCCTAACACCTCTTCTTAAGCGATTTATTTGATTTATTACACCTTACTGTATCATCTGTGTTATTTAAGGTGGCTCCCTAACACCTTTTCCTAAGCGAATTATTTGGTTTATTACTCCTTACTGCTTTATTCTGTTATTTAATTATGAAGCTCCCTCACACCTTTTCCTAAGCGATTTACTTTGTTTATTATACCTTACTGTTCTATTCTGTGTTAATTCCATCCAAGCATCGCCAAACTCTGCATAAATAACGTACAAAAGGATATTAACCAACCATATCCAAAAATAAATCACTAAGGAAGAGGTGTTAGGGAGCTTCCTCAACTAACGAGAATATCAATCCTGCATTTATCCTCCCAACTCGTTCCTGGTCCATTTTTCAGTTTTTCCATCCTTATAACGGTAAAAAAAAAATGTAAAAACAGTACAGTATATAAAACACTGAATAAAGTGTAAAAATGTGCAAAAAAGGTGATGTAAAAACGGAGTAGTGTAAAGCGGTGAAAAATGTGTAAGAAGTGTAAAACTGGTGGTGTAAAAACGGTGTAGAAATTGTAAAACGGTGTAAAAACTGTAAAAACGGTGTAAATGGGAGTAAAAGTGTAAAAAAAAAAAAAAACAACAAGTGTAAAGCGTGAAAAGCGTATAATAATGCAAAAAAAGGTGTAACAAATGTAAAAACGGTGTAAAAAAAAAAAAAGTGTACAAAGTGTAAAAACGGTGTAAAAATTGCACAAACCGGTGAAAAAGTGTAAAAAACGGTGTAAAAAGTGTAAAAAAACGGTGTAAAAAGTGTAAAAAAACGGTGTAAAAAGTGTAAAAAAACGGTGTAAAAAGTGTAAAAAACGGTGTAAAAAGTAAACAAACGGTGTAAAAAGTGTAAAAAAACGGTGTAAAAAGTGTAAAAAAACGGTGTAAAAAGTAAACAAACGGTGTAAAAAGTGTAAAAAAACGGTGTAAAAAGTGTAAAAAAACGGTGTAAAAAGTGTAAAAAATGGTGCAAAAAGTAAACAAACGGTGTAAAAAGTGTAAAAAACGGTGTAAAAACTAAAAAATGTGAAAGTGTAAAAAACCGTGTAAAAACTGTATAAAAGAAAACTAACAAATGTAAAAAACGTAGTGTAAAAAACTGTATAAAAAGTGTAAAAGACGGTCTACAAAAGTGTAAAATCCGTGAAAAAAAAAAAAAAAAAAAAAAAAAAAAACAGCGTACAAAGTTTAAAAAAATGGTTAAAAAAATACATATCACTGTAGGAGAAGCGATGGGAAAATACAACACGAAGAATCCCACATCAATAGCAGAGGCATACACGAACAAGGCCTGTCTCGCAATTGCAGGTCAACATACATCTGCAACAATAAACCATGCAGAACGCTACACATGTAAACACACCTGAACCTCTTGTCTCTCTCTCTCACACACACACACACACACACACACGGGAACAAGATATAACCCCTTCACACACACACACTTTTACATCCATACGCTTCCCTCATACATTCCTCCATACACTGCCTTTTTCACTCCCTTCATACATTGCCTGCATTCACTCTCCTCATACACTCCCTCAATTCTCTCTCTTTATACACTAGTCCCTTCACTTCCATACATTTTCCCACATACACTCCTCCATATTTCTCTCCCCTTCCCTTCTGTAACCATACATTTTCCCCTCTACATTCCCTACATACATCCTCCCCCCACACACCCCTCCCCCCCCTCCATAAATCCACACGACAGTCCCCAGCGATGGATTGTACAAAATTCACCCCCACTTCCACTTTGTTCCATCCCGCTCCCCGGGACGGTACTCTTGTTTACATCCGGGTTTTACGTGTGTACGTGTGTTTGTGCATGTGTATATAGATGTTTTATGAAGGGGTGTATCCTGTGTGTGTGTGTGTGTGTGTGTGTGTGTGTGTGTGTGTGTGTGTGTGTGTGTGTGTGTGTGTGTAGAGAGGAAGCTTGAGAACGGAATGTATGAATGGGATTTACTGAGAATGTATGCGAAGGAAGTGTATGTGGAGGAAACACAAGAAAGAGGCGATTGAAGGGAGTGTATGAAGGGAAATCATACACAGAATTTATTGAAGGAATTTATGAGGGAAGTGTATATGAAGGACGCACAAGAAGGAAGTATTGAGAGGTGTATGAAGGAATTTATGAGTGAAGTGTAGGCGAAGGACAAGAAATGAATGTATGAGAGGAAATTATGAATGAAATGTATGAGGGAACCGAAAATGAGGGGCAAGAAGATGGTAACAAATAGATCTGATGTCAAGATAATGTATGAAGGGAATGTATGGAAGGATAATAAGAAGTGTGAGGAGGAAGTGTCAAGAATGAGAAAAGGAAGTATGAAGGAATTGTATAGGCGACAGGATTAGCAAGGCAAGAGTATTAGGCAGGAAGGATGGAAGGTTATGAGGAAAAGGAAGGAGCAGAAGGAAATGAAAAATCTTAAGGGAGTGAGAACCACCTGAGACAATTATATATATTAAAAAAAAAAAAAAAAAACTACGGGGTGGAAACAACAAACAAGAAAATGAAAACTTGAAACTCAAAGAAGGAAAATTGGGAAAATGTTACAAACGAATAGGAAATATAAAGGAAAAAATTAAGTGAGAAGACGGAGTAAGAAACTGAGAGAGGGAAAATTGAGGAAATGGAGGGGAAAGAAGAGATAAGAAAAAGGATGGAAGGAAGGAATTGAAGGAGGGAAAAGTGTGGTAAATCTGAAATGGTGGCGGAAGATAGCCATAGACGAAGAGGAGGAAAACAAGGACGCAGGAAGAGGGATATGAAAGGAGAAGGAATCAGGCGACTATTAAAACGAAAAAAAAAAAAAGGCAGAAAAGAAAGAAACAAAGGATGAGTTTAAAGGGAAAATTCAAGGAAAACCATTACAACAAAAGGAAAGAGGAAAAATGTAGGAGGGAAAAATGAGGAAAATAGGATTACAAGAGGGCAAGGGGAGGTAAATGATGGGGAGAGAAGTAAAATTAATGGTTGGGCTGGAATGGAAACTAATTGGGGAGGAAGTAAGAGAGATGGAAGCAATGGAGGGGCGGGGAAAGGAGGAAAAGGAAAGGGGAGGGGAGGGGAGGGGAAAGGAGGAAAAGGAAAGGGGAGGGGAGGGGAGGGGAAAGGAGGAAAAGGAAAGGGGAGGGGAGGGGAGGGGAAAGGAGGAAAAGGAAAGGGGAGGGGAGGGGAGGGGAAAGGAGGAAAAGGAAAGGGGAGGGAAGGGGAGGGGAAAGGAGGAAAAGGAAAGGGGAGGAAAAGGAGAGGAGATGGAAGGGGAGGGGAGAGGAGAAAAGGGAGAGGGGAGAGGAGGAAAGGGAGAGGGAAGGGGAGGAAAGGGAGAGGGAAGGGGAGGAAAGGAAGAGGGAAGGGGAGGAGAAAGTGGAGGGTGGAGCACATCGACAATAAAAGAGAGGGAAGAAGACGGGAGAGGAGGAAAGAGGGTAAGGGGAGAAGTGAAAAAGTCTGTGTGGGGGTGGTGGGAGTAAGTAGGGGGAAGAGGGGAGCAAGCTGGGAATGAAAGTTGGAGGAGAAATAGTGGGAAAAGATGTGAGGAGGGAAGAAGGGGGGGAATGGAGGAGAGGGTGGAAAAGAGGGAGGGGGGGAAAACAGAGGGGAGAGGGGGAGGGGAGGGAAGAAGGGGAGACATCGCGAGGGAAATGGGCTTCATGAATTGGTGAGGGGGAGAGGGAGGATGGAAAGAGGGGGAGGGGGAAGATAAAGGGGAGAAAAGTGAAAAGGGGTAAAGGGGAGGGAAATGAAAGAGGAGAAAGAGTGAGGGAGAGAAAAAGAGGAAGAGATACGTGAGAAAGGGGAAAAAGAGGAAGTTAAGAATGGACAAAGAGGAAACGAGAGGAGAAAGAGTGAAGGAAAATGTTAGAGACAAGACTGAGAAAGAAGAAAGGAAGAGGAAAGGTTAGAGGTGTGTGTGTGTGTGTGTGTGTGTGTGTGTGTGTGTGTGTGTGTGTGTGTGTGTGTGAGAGAGAGAGAGAGAGAGTAAGAGTAGGAGGGAAAAGGACGACGAAAAGAGAAATGAGGAAAAATGAAATAAAAAAAAGAAAAAAAGGGGGGGAGGGGGGGATTTTGTGGTGAAGGGGGAGGGGGTGGGGAGGGGAAAAAATGAAGGCTGAGGGTGATGAATGTTAGATTGGGAGTGGGAGGGGAGGGGAGGGGATGGGGAGAGGGAGGAAAAATGAAGGCTGGGGATGCTGAATAAAGGCTGCGAAAGGGGAAGGGGAAGGGTGGGGAGGAGGGGGGGAGATAATCCAGAGGGGGAGAGAGGAGGCAACAAGAGGAAATTTAACGGGCTTCTTTCCACATTTTCTCCCCTCTCTCTCCATTTATCATTATTTTTTATCCTATTTTCCTAGCCTGGTTATTAAGTTTATATAAATGTCCCCATCTATTTATTTTTGTTTATTTATTACCATTAGTTCAATACTCATAAAAAGATTCTCTCTCGCTCTCTCTCTCTCTCCTATAAATACTCCCCTCTCATTCTTTCTTTATTACCATTTATTTCAACATTAAATATATCTTTCCTAAACTGAATAAAATCGTCTGGCAGTAGCAAGGGGAAAAAAAAATACAGGGTTGTTCGTAAATAGCACTGCACTAGAAAAATCACCAGACGGCTCACTCTGCTGGTGTGGGCGCTAACATCTTCAGCAAATTGGAAACGAATAGATGAAGGTCTCCAGAAAACGGAATAAGACAGTCTAATTGGTTCCTATATTTCACCTCTCTCTCTCTCTCTCCTTTTTCTCCCTTCTCACTCCCTTATTGTTGCTGAGTCAGGGAGGGGAGAGTGTGATCCATGTACCTCCCCCCCCCTCTCTCTCTCTCTCTCTCTCAATAACTTTCACATCTAAGCCTCTCCTACTTACGCCTCTCCTCCATGTCTTCCTCCTCTTCTTTATCTTTTTTCTTTACATCTTTCTTTCATTTTCACAATCCTTACTCTCCCTCCATATGCCACTAGGTCTATCATTCTTCTTCTTTAGGCTATTTTCCTGCTTTCATCCTTATTTTCCTCCTTTTTCCTAATTTACTTTCACTTTTTCCTGTTTTTATACGTTTCTTATTCTTTCCCTTATCACATTTCCTTCCCACCTTCTTCATCTCCCCATTCTCTCTCTCTCTCTCCTCTCCTTTTTTCTTTGTTTCCTCATTGTCTTTTCCTCAGCGTCACTTCCTTTTCTCCTTCCCCTCATCCCTCTTTCAGTTGCTCCCACACTCTCCTCCCTCTTTTCCTTCTCTTCCTCTTTCCTCTCTTTTTATCTATTCGTCTTGTATATTTCCTTACCTGTTGTCTTCCATATATTTGTCCTACCTTGTTTTAATATTTTCTTCTTCTCTACCATTTTCCTTATTTTCCTCCTAAGGTGTTTTTCCTTTTACTCCACTCTTAATTTTCCCCCTCCTCTCATTCCTCGTCCTTTCATATTTTTCAATTCCTGTTTTTCATTTCTCTTATTCTTACTCCTAATTTTTCATCTGCTCTTTCCTCTTTTTATTTCCTGTTTCGATATTTTCCTTTTCCTTCTCTCTTCCCTACTTCTCCCTCCTCCCTTCCTTCCCTCCACTCATCCCTCCTCTTCCACATTTTCCTCCTACTTCTTCCTCCTCCTCGCTTTCCCTCTTGATCTACCTCCTCTTCCTCATTTTTCCTCCTCCATTTGCTTCCTACTCACTGTCCAATCCATCCTTTCCTCGTTTTTCCTACTTTCTTTTCTCCTCTTTCCCGCTTTCTTCCTTCCTTCCTCTTTTTTTCCCATTTTCCTCCTCCTTCCTATTTTCTTCCCTCTTCTTTCCTGCTTTCTTCCCTCTTTATTTTCCATTTTCCTCATTATTATCTTCCCTCCTCTTTCCTATTTTCTTCCATCCTCTTTCCTGCCTCCTTCCCTCCTCTCTCATATTTTCCTCCCTCCTCTTCCTCCTTTCTCCCTCCATCTTCTCTCTCCCCCTCTCCCCACTCCCCCAGGATTCGCGGCGGGAGCTCCACCTGTCGCATTAACCGCTGGGGAGAATAATGGAGAGGCTGAGTTTCCCCTTTTATTAGGAAGTTGGGGAGAGGGGAGAGAAAATGGGGGTGGGGAGAGAAATTGGGGATGGGGAGAGAATGGGGGTGGGGAGAAATGGGGGTAGGGAAAAAATGGGGGTGGGGAGAGGAAAATGAGTAGGGAGGAAAATGAGTGAGGAGAGAAAATGGGGATGGGAAAAATGGGGGAGAAAAATGAAAAATGGGGGGAGAGAGAATGGAGTGGGGAGGTGTGTGTGTGTGTGTGTGTGTGTGTGTGTGTGTGTGTGTGTGTGTGTGTGTGTGTGTGCGTGTGAGAGAGAGAGAGAGAGAGAGAGAGAGAGAGAGAGAGAGAGAGAGAGAGAGAGAGAGAGAGAGAGAGGCCTACAGGTGGGCAAATGAGGTTACCTGGCTGGCTAAAGTAGTTACGATAAAGTCCTTAATTCCAGGTAAGAGGAAACGATAGATAGATGGACAGAGAGAGAGAGAGAGAGAGAGAGAGAGTAAGGATATATGAAAGAAAACAGAATAATGATAAATTTTAAGAGATGGAGAAAAATGAGGAGACTGGAACTTCAAGACGTAGACATGGTGATAAATATTTGAGATAGATAAACTGGAGCCTGATAGATAAATAAATAGATATCGGTAAGTAAATAGACACTGAGATAGATAAACAGGTATATTGGTAAGTAGATGTACAAATAGATATACACACGAAGAATTACCTACCATATATATAAATTTTACGCCCTTATACTGTGCTCTGAGCTGCATTAAACCTTGCCTTCAGTATTCCTCTATAAAAATCTCTCCCTTTATAAATCCCTCTCCCTCTATAAATCCCTCTCTCTTTATCTCCTCCTCCCTACCTAAGCTCATAGTCCCTTTATTTTTCTTTACCCTTCCCCTCCTCCCTTTTCCTCTATTTTCACATAGTTATTATTCTTGCTTTACTTCCCTTGTTTGTCTTGCTTAAGCCTGTTTATTGGCTGTATGCTCTTCTGTTTTATCATTAACGATCCATTCTCTCTCTCTCTCTCTCTCTCTCTCACCTTATATTTTCATCTGCATCTCCCAAAACATAATCATTTCTATATTGTGTTACTTTCATTTTTCCCTCTTACATTTCCTCTCTCTCTCTCTCTCCCTCTCTCTCTCTCGGCTGCTTAGGACAGACGCGGTTAATTAAAATATGAAATTAGTTGGAAGCCCCGACAGTCAGCTTGTTTTTAAAAGAAGAGATGCCGAAACGAGGGGTAAGGAAGTGGAGAAAAATATTGAGAGAGAGAGAGAGAGAGAGAGAGAGTGTGTCTGTGTGTGTGTATGTGTGTGTGTGTTTTCAAGACGTACACTTATTTAAAAGTTCCCCCCTTCCTTACACTAACCCTACTCAAAGCGAGGTTCGGGACAGCTTCGAACACTAATTTCGGAAACTTCGCAGCATCTCCTTCATAGCGACTTATCCTGCACTTGACAACTCAGTATCTTCTTGTATATACTAATTCAAGCTACGTCAATATTAAAGCGATATAATTAACTAACCAAGATAATGCTAATATGAAAATAAATCGCCAAGGAACAAGTGCTTCGAAGCCTCAGATGCCACTTAACAACGGTCCACTACCTGTTCATACCCAGAAACGAAATTCAGGTAACGAAACCTTAGAGACGAGTGTACAATAAAATCAATGGCTAATCAACTCTAGGTAAATCTCTAAGCAAATAACAGAACTGAGACAAGTGCGACAATAACTAGAAGAAATAGGACGAAATAAGGTGAAACTGGTGCAGTGTCCAGGAAATAAGTATTGATATTGAACGAAAAAAAATGAGAAGAGGAGGAAGAAGTTGGTGGATATAAGAACAAAGAACTTGAGAATAAATATAAGGAGGGTAATGTCTAAGATGAAAGAAAAGATGCAAAAACACAAAGGGTTTTTCTTGTGCCTGGCTGGATAATAAGACAAAGCTACTCGTCTTCTCAAATCTTACTCCTTTCCTTACATCTTTCTTAAGTAAAATCCGTATTCGTAGTCTTGCAAACTTAGTAGAAAATAAGACAAAGTTACTGTTCTCAAAATCTTAATCCTTTTCTTACATCTTTCTTACATAAAAGAAAATCCGTACTCGTAGTCTTGCGAACTTAATTCCTTCTTTACGACGATCATAAAATCGTACGTGAAAAGCAAGAATCATACTAGGGAAGGAGTAACTGGAGAATTTCATATCTCTTCCACTGAGAAAGGTTTTTGTGAAATGAATAAAAGATTTCCTAACTCTGAGGGGAATCATGTGGACAAGAACTATCCCTTTATAAGCCCTCTCTCTCTCTCTCTCTCTCTCTCTGTTTACGTCACACGGGGTAAACAGGATGGAACGTGGGCTGCAGTTCATTATCTCTCTCCCCACTCCACTTTCCTTCCCTGCTTCAGACTTTCCTCCCCTTCCACTCTCCCTCTCAGTCTCTCCTCCCTCTCCACTCTCCCTCTCACCTCTGTTCTTCTCAATCTTTCCTTCCTCTCCCTCTCACTTATATTCTCCCTCTCTGCTGCATCCTTTTCCTCTGCCTCCATTCTCCCTCTCCTTTTCTCTCCCTCACAATTATTCATTCAGTCTGCCTCTCACCTTCCCTCCCTTTTCACCCTTTTCTCCTCTCTCTCTCTCTCTCCTTCCTCCTCCACTCTAATAAACTCTGTTCTCCCTCTCTATGCACCGTCTCCCTTTACTTTTTCCTCCTCCTCCTCCAACCTCCTCCTCTCCTCTCCTCCTCCATCCACTCTCTTTTTTTCCCTCTCCTTCACTCTTTCCTTCACCTCCACTCTCTCTTCTTCTTCCCTCCTTCGTCCTTCTTCAGTTACTATTATTTCCAAATTACTCAATCCTCTCACCTCTCTCTCTCTCTCTCTTCCTACCATCCCCCCTTCACCGTTTCACATCCCTCCTTCCATCCTTTTCTGCTCTCTCTCCCTCCCTGTCAACAATGGCGTGGTACGGATAATCTGCCAGTGGGTGTAGTGAATAGTGGTTTACTGTGTACTGAATGGGGTGTTGTGGGGTATGGTGGGACGTGTGTATCCCAGGTCTCAGCAAAGCATTACTTATTATTATTATTATTATTGTTATTACTAGTAGTAGTATCAGTAGTAGTAGTGGTAGTGGTAGTCGTAGCAGTAGTATCATCATAATCATCATCAACATTACCATCATCATCAATCATAAACATCACCATCATCAATCATAACCATCATCAATCATCACCATCATCAATCACCACCACAATCATCATCAATCAACCATCACCACCACCTTCATCGACATCAATCATCAGCATCATTCATCGTCATCATCTATCATTACCGTCATCATCATCATTACCAAATTCCTTTTTTCTTACTACTCATTGCAAGGATACGTGAGAAATAAGCGCAATAATAAATACGATGATAATCAGTAATAGGGTTTGCTCCTGGCCTTTGGTTCCTTCTTTTCTTCATAACATTAAATTCCATCTATCACCACTGCTATCATTTGTATTATTTTAACATTATTCTGACGGGAACCACACACACACACACACACACACACACACACACACACACACACACACACACACACTCCAAATTTACATGTTAAAACTCACTCTGTATATGCTAAAGCTCACTCTACAATACATGCTAAACTCACTCTTAATTTACATGCTAAACTCACTATAATTTACATGCTAAACTCACTCTAAATTTACATAAGCTTTAAATATAGTACGAATCTGTATAAAATATTTATCATATACATATAGTTAAATATGAACACTGAAGAGTGAACGAGAAATAGTGTGTGTGTGTGTGTGTGTGTGTGTGTGTGTGTGTGTGTGTGTGTGTGTGTGTGTGTGAGAGAGAGAGAGAGAGAGAGAGAGAGAGAGAGAGGGACGAGGTGGAAGCTGAGTGCAAAGTCGATAAGAAGATAATTAGGTAAATGAATTATAAAGGATATTGAAGAGTAAAAGAGAAGGGGAAATGAGGGGGAAAAGAGAGGGGGCAATGTGAGGAAAAAGAGGAAAAGAATAGGAAATGAGAGGAAAAGAGGAGAATGAGGAAAAGAAAATGAGGAAAATACAAGGGAAAATGAGAGGAAAAGAGAAAATGAGAAAAAGGGAAAAGGAAATGAGAGAAAAAGAGAAGAGGAAATGAGAGAAAAAAAGGAGAGAAAATGAAAGGAAAAAAGAAGAGGAAATGATAGAAAACGAGAAAAAAATGAGAGGAAAAGAGAAAATGAGAAGAGAGAAAATGAAAAAAAAAAAAAAAAAAAAAACCTGAAGCAACCATTACCTCTCATGACGATTTTTAGGTCAATTAACCCCTTCAGTACGAGGACATTATTATATACTTAATGGCAGACGATTTTATGATGCTTGGGGTAATTTTTTTTTTTTTACTGAAGTGGTATAAAAAAGCATTAAAATCATTATTATTTATTAGGTACCTCCACACGATTTTATTCAGCATAGCCGTTAACTATTATTATTAACGTTATTATTACTATTACTATTATCACAGTTATTGCTTCTACTACTACTACTATTATTATTATTATTGCATCTTCTACTACTACTACTACTACTATTATTATTATTATTATTATATTATAATTATTATTATTAACTGGTGGTGTTAGATAAAGAGTAATGTCCTGGAAGTGAATGAAATGAAGTGATAGTAAAGGGAAGAGGGATAAAATGAGCAGGGTAGGAGGTGAAGGTAAGAGGAACGGGGAGAGGAATGAGCAGAATAAGAGCAGTAGGTAAGAGCAGAGGGAAGAGGAATGAAATGAGTAAAATAAGAGGTGAAGGTAAGAGTAAAGGGAAGAAAGATAAAATGAGCAGAATAAGAGGTAAAGGTAAGAGTAAATGAAAGAGGAAGAAGATGACAAGAACAAGAGGTGAAGGGAAGAGTAAAGGGAAGAGGGGAAGATAAGAATAAGAGGTGAAGGTAAGAGGGAGAAGAGTAGAATCATAAGTCAAGGAAAGAGGAAAATGGATAAAATGAACTGAATAAGAAGTGAAGGTGAAAGCAAGGGGAAAAGGGAAGTAATGGGTGTAATGAGAGTGGTGTGAGTGGGGTGGAGGGGTTGGTGGGGGGTGGAGAGGTTGGTGGGGTCGTGAGAAGTAAGGACCCCCAAGACGCCCACCTGAAGAAGCTATTGCCTCACTAGGACTCCTTAACTGAGGAACGTGACCTACACCCCCCTTCCTTCTCCCCATCTTGCCTACCACACCTACACCTTTACTTATAAGCAGGTAGAAGGTACAGACAGATAGAGATAGATAGAATGACAGGCAGGTAGATAGATATAGACAGACGAAGGGGTAGTTTGTACTCCCACATCAACTCGTACCTCGCACCTCCTTTCTCTCTCTCAAACCTACACACACACACACAAATCTCAATCACCTTTACATCCACAACCCAAATCACTCCAGAATCACCAAGTCTATTCTTTCACCCCAATCCCTTATCCTCCTCCTCATACAAACTTTTCCTCTATAGGCTATTTCGATGACTATTGTTTATTATCATTTTCTTACCGTCAGACGATTTTATTCAGCTTAGGACAATCAACCCTCTTCCCTCCTCGTAATAAAAGGGTTAATGTTCTTTTGTCGTATCCAATCCTATATACAACGAGCCAGAGGAGAATCCAACCCTGTATAAGCTCATTTCATTCACTTATACCCCCCTGTGCACGTGTCTATACCCCGTCATTTAAAGCTTATTATCCCTCAACGCCGTTTCATTTGCCCCTTATTCACGTTAAGTTCATTCACTTACACCCCCTCTGTCTCTGTCTATATACTGCTATTCAGAGCTTATTATCCCTCAACGCCGTTCTATTAGCCCCTTATTCACGTTAACTATGCTTCCATTCACTAATCACCCCCACACACTTCCCACCTATCACCTTCCCGCTCCAAGCCCTCAGTCTATCTATCAACCCCTTCATTCCGATGACGTTTTTATCTATCTACTCTCGCCACCTCCAGAATTTTTTTTAGCGTTGGGAGAGACGTTATTAATAAAGGAATTAATAAAGACTATATTTAATTTCTTCATTGCTCTCTCTCTAATGTTAAATAAAAATAAAGAAAAAAAAAGCAAAATACGTCATGGTCCCGTATTGCAGTCGAGTTAAGGAAGCTCCCTAACACCTTTCCACAAGTGATTTATTTTGCTTATTACACCTTATTGTCCTCCTCTGTGTTACATAAATTCTGCGCCACAGTCTGTATAAATAACGTACACAGGGATATTGACCTGGCACACCCAAAACTAAACCGCTAAGGAAGAGGTGTTAGGAAGTCTTCTTAACTACGACAATGTATTCCTTTGCCTAAGATAGTTTATTTTGGCTACGGATTTTATCAGCTGAGGGAAATTGCTGTTTGCTACCCTTCAGTCCGATGATGTTTTTCTTGGTACTATTTCCTCCATCTCTCCATCGACTTTTCCTCCAACCCTTTCCTCCATCTCTCCATTAACTTTTCCTCCATCTCTCCATTAATTTTTCCTCCATCTCTCCATTAACTTTCCCTCCATTTCCTTCCTCTCTCCATTACCTTTTCCTCCATCTCTCCATTAACTTTTCCTCCATCTCTCCATTAATTTTTCCTCCATCTCTCCATTAACTTTCCCTCCATTTCCTTCCTCTCTCCATTACCTTTTCCTCCTCCATCCCTCCATTACCTTTCCCTCCAACCATTTCCTCCCCCTCTCCACCCACCAATTCCTCCTCCAACCTTCCCTCCATCTCTCCATTACGTTTTCCTCCAATCATCTCTTCCATCTCTCCACCCAGCAATTCCTCCTCCAACCTTCCCTCCATCTCTCCACCTAAGACCCTCCAATGCTCCTCAAAGGCACAGGCAACTAATCATCCCTTGTCCGTCTAATCACCAATGACCTCGCCGCATCCTAAGTACCCTCATCAGCTTAATTGCCGGGTTATTACGATGACTTACGGCCCATCCACAAAACATGCCACTTTACGAACGTCGGCAGCAAATCGAGCGGCGCGGCGCAATTAACGGCGGTAATGATTGTCTTCCGGCACTGTCTTAAGGCGCTATATTACGGCACTGTCTTATGGCACTATCTTCCGGAACTATCTTACGGCACTGTCTTACGGCGCTATATGGCACTATCTTACGGCACTGTCTTACGGCACTATCTTCCGGCACTGTCTTACGGCGCTATCTTACGGCACTGTCTTATGGCACTATCTTACGGTACAGGCACTATCTTACGGTACAGGCACTATCTTACGGTACAGGCACTATCTTACGGTACCATCTTACGGGACTGTCTTACGGCGCTATATTACGGCACTGTCTTACGGCGCTATATTACGGCACTGTCTTACGGCACTATCTTACGGTACCATCTTACGGGACTGTCTTACGGCGCTATCGCAATCTTGGGAGGAGGCCGGGGGTATCTTATCACTGCGTAATTACATGACCATAACTTACTGATACAATTTCTCCTCTCCAAAACAAGAACCAGTATAAATAATAATAATAACAATCATCACCAACGTCAACAAACACATCATAATCATCATCAACAACAAAATCATCATCATCATCATCATCAATAACATCACCATCATCACCATCACCAACAGCTAAAAACAAACCACAGTAGGGTGACGGCCTCCCAACCCCCTTCACTCCGATCTCCGTTTGCCTGTACCATCCAATCCCACCAAATCTGCTAGCTCATCTCTATCTAGTTTTCCGTCTGTCTTCCTCTCTCTCCATCTCTAAAATCCCACTCAGTTATCACGGTCGTTTACCTGTTATCTGCTCTATGAAAAACGTATCTTGCCTATATCCACTACTGTTCATTAACTTTACTGATTATATTCAATTTTCATCTGTTCCCTAAATAACACGTTCTGTTTACCCATGCAAGTGCTACCTAACATCATTTCATTTCTCTCTGAGCCTAACCAACCTTTCCCCTCATGAAACTCTCAAAATTCACAAGCCCCTTTTCAGTTTTCTTACAAACTCTCCAAAATAATGATTAAAAAAAAAAAAAATGGTCAGATGATGTGCATACCTTACCTTTACTTTTTCACCATGGATACTGTAATTACTATATACCGGTATTATTAAAAACATAGCTACACAATTTGCACTGCCTAAATGATTCACTCACTCACATTACCCTTACAACAAACTTGATTTTGACTGCGAAAAACTACAAAAAAACAAAAAAGTACACACATTTTACCCCAGATGAATGGGAAGGCGACATTGATTCTCTTTTTCTTTTTCTTTTTTTTTATGTAAGGAAGAAGGAACCAAAGACCAGGAGCACGCAAATTGTCTCCAAGAAAAAACAAAAAGATTACAAGATGCCAAATTCAAGATCCACTAATTTCGAGATGCCAGGACACACTACGTTTGAAAGACTGGAGATCACAGGAAGTAGGAAACACAGACAAGGGGAGACTGGAGTTCCAGAGATGACCTGTTGCATACATGAAGGGGGCTTCCTAAACAAACTCACAGTAACAATCTCCTGTGTCTTGTCTAAACAGTGAAGGAAATATAAATCCACTTAAGATCCCACACATTTTCTTGAGATCTTTGCGACTCACACTAGCCCGTCTTAGCCTCCTCAAAATCTTGCTCTGGCCATCTTGGAAGACATGACTCGATGTTTTAAGAAGCACTTTGTAAGACAGTCTCCTTTAGCCCCTTCAGCCTGAGAACGTCTTTCGTAGGCTCTAAAAATCGCTTGTTGCCAGTCAAAATAAAGATAAAACAATAAAAATAAAAATAAAAATACAATTAAAAAAAAAATCCTTCCATGCCAAAACGTCACTGCCACAGCCTACATTTTTATCCTTTCAGGCTTGTACAGTACGTATCAAAAGTCTGGTCCCCTCTCTCTCTCTCTCCCTCCAAACTGTAAAATGAATAGTGAAGGGAACCGTGAAACGAATGGAAGAGACACGTAAAATGAACAGAAGGAAATGTAAAATAATCAGAAGAAAATGTGAAATGAATAGAACGAAATGTAAAATATCTAGAAGGAAATGTAAAATAATTAAAAGGAAATGCAAAATATACAAGAATGTAAAATGAACAGAAGGGAGATGTAAAATGAATAATGAAGGCGTTTTCCAGGCCCCCCTCAGCTTTCCTAATACGATGACTTAATAACACACATTTCTTGGCACGATTCCTGAAGATTATATTTTAACTTAGAAGAGACTGCCAAGAAATTTCCATCACAATTACGTTCACCAGTGTTGTTGGGATGGGTGATGCTGGAGTGGGTGTGGGGTGGGGTGGGTGATTTTGGAGGGGTGTGGGGTGGGTGTATTTGAAGTGGGTGTGGGTATGAGGTGGGTGATTTTGGAGTGGGTGTGGGTATGAGGTGGGTGATTTTGGAGTGGGGTGGGAGTGTTTTGGGCGTGGGGTGGGGATGTTTTGGGCGTGGGGTGGGGGTGTTTTTGGCGTGCGGTGGGGGTGTTTTTGGCGTGGGGTGGGGATGTTTTTGGCGTGCGGTGGGGGTGTTTTTGGCGTGGGGTGGGGATGTTTTTGGCGTGCGGTGGGGGTGTTTTTGGCGGTGGTGGTTCCCTGTGAGGCGGTGGGATGGGTAATGGGCAATTTAGTGGGGCGCAGGACTATTACCGATCTCATCAAGAGCTGAATTACCAGTCAATCAGCCGGCAACACTGCAACACTTCATTAGCGGGCTTCCTTGGGCCTGGTGACAGCTGGTGATAACAGGTGGTGGAGACGTGGTGATAAGAGGTGGTGGTGGAGGTAACAGGTGGTGGTGGAGACGTGGTGGTGATAACAGGTGGTGGTGGTGATCGCAGGTGGTGGTGATCGCAGGTGGTGGTGGAGACGTGGTGGTGGTGAGGGTGATGACGTGGTGAAGTGCTACAGAAGTGGTGGTGATAGTGGTGATACCAGGTGATTGTGAAGAAGTCTTGGAGAAGTGGTGGTGAGGGTGATGACGTGGTGAAGTGCTACAGAAGTGGTGGTGATACCAGGTGATTGTGAAGAAGTCTTGGAGAAGTGGTGGTGGTGATGATGACATTGGGAGTGTTGATAACTGGTAGTGGTGAAGTGTTGGAGGTGGTAGTAAGTGGTGATTACAGATGGTGATGAAAAGAAAATATGAAGGTGGTGGTGATATGTAACAGGTCGTGATTATGGCGATAGGTGGTGGTGGTGACAGATGGTGGGGATGTGGTGATTGCTCGTGATAAAGAATAAGTGGTGATAGGAGGTGGCTAAGGGGAGCTGGTAAGTGGCAATGAAGTGGTGATGAGTGGTGATCAGAGTGGTGATGAAGTGACAAGAGATGAGGAGCTGGAGAAAAGTGGTGATAAGGTTGTGATGACAAAAATAAGGGAGTGATGATAAGAAGTGGTGATACAGTACTTACACCTTCACCTTGAGAGAGAGAGAGAGAGAGAGAGAGAGAGAGAGAGAGAGAGAGAGAGAGAGAAATATGTAGGAGAAGTGAATGTGACTGAGGGTGTGGGAATGAGGGGGGGAGAAGAGGGAGGAAGTTAAATGGTTATGATGAAGAAGAAATGATATGGAAGTGAGGTGAGGTGAGGTGCAGTAATTAAGGTGGGAGGTGAAGTACAGGTGAAATGAGGCAGTGAGGCGGAGGTGCAATTGACATGGGAGATGACTGACAGCTGGAGAGGAAATGACGAGAGAAGATGGCACACACCAGAATATAACAGCTCTCTCTCTCTCTCTCTCTCTCCCTCTCATATGTACGACCGTCTGAACTTTAATAAATAGAGAGAGAAAAAAAACATACTCCTTTCTTACACAAAATACTTTCATCAGAGTCGCAGGTTTATATAAAAGAGTAACGTGTGTGTGTGTGTGTGTGTGTGTGTGTGTGTGTGTGTGTGTGTGTGTGTGTGTGTGTGTGTGTATCAGTGTGAGTGTACCATCATGAAAAATACACCCATTATAATGCCATCATCATCCTCATCGTCCATTCCATCCTTCATTTCCCATTCCATCCCATTTCCGCGACCTCGGCTTCATTTCCGTCATCACCACCCGTCCATCTCCCCCATTTCATTTCCACAGGGTCCAAAATTCCACCTCAACGCACGCAACTATCATATATTCCTTCACGTTTTATATTTTCATTTTCTTTCATTATTTTTTTTTTCATTTCCCTTTTTCATAATCATTTGTTATTGTTTTTACATTTTTCGTTAAGTGTTTTGGCTGTATTGTGTGTTTGTGGGAGACTATAATAATAATAATAATACATAATAATAATAATAATGAATTAAGTGATAATGATAATGACCGTGACGATGATAATGGTGGTGATAATGATGATGATACTGGTGATGATGATGACGGTGATGAAAACGACGATAATGATGGTGATGATGATGACTGATGAAAACGACGATGATAATGGTGATGATGATGATGATGATAATGGTGATGACAATGACGATGATGATAATGGTGATGATAATGACGATGATGATGGTGATGATAATGACGATGATGATGGTGATGGTAATGACGATGATGATGATAATGACGATGATGATGGTGATGATAATGACGATGATGATGATGATAATGACGATGATACTGGTGATGGTGATGATAATGACGATGATACTGGTGATGGTGATGATAATGACGATGATGAAGGTGATCTTAAACTCCTTTCATGTTAACACCTACAGCTCATTTCATTACTATTTCTCTCCTTTACTGACTCTCCTTCATTACTATCTCTCTCCTTTATTGTCTTTATTCGTAGTCCTAGTTTTCCTACCCCTATTTTAATTTCCTCACTTCACTACTAGGTAAATAGGTCGACTCCCTTTAGGTCTTTAAAACATGGACAGGTAAATAGGTCGACTCCCTTTAGGTCATTAATACATGGACAGGTAAACAGGTCGACTCCCTTTAGGTCTTCCCTTTGGGTCTTTAATACATGCACAGGTAAACAGGTCGACTCCCTTTAGGTCTTCTCTTTAGGTCTTTAATACATGGGCAGGTAAGCAGGTCGACTCCCTTTAGGTCTTCACTACATGGACAGGTAAATAGATCGACTCCCTTTAGGTCTTTAACACATGGACAGGTAAATAGGTCGACTCCCTTTAGGTCTTTAAAACATGGGCAGGTAAACAGGTCGACTCCCTTTAGGTCTTCAATACATGGACAGGTAAATAGATCGACTCCCTTTAGGTCTTTAACACATGGACAGGTAAATAGGTCGACTCCCTTTAGGTCTTCCCTTTACGTCTTTAACAAATGGTGATCTAAGGTCCATAAGTAGCACTGTTGGCTTCTTAACTACCTTTTCTTGGCGAATTATTTTTACTGCAACTCAGCATTCTCCTGCATGTTATTCATTTTCTTATCGGTGGCATCAGTAACTTAACTTGGCCCAGATTTTCGTCCTTCTGTAGCTTATTTCGCGAAGGTGAAGAAGACAATACTATGGCTCTACACCAGCTCCACAGCACTTCTTCGTGACTAGCACCATATTCTGCTGTTCATATGTTGTTATACTTCAGCATGCATGATAGCGGGATGGCAATTTTAGGCCAAGTTAGAATCAAAAGGGTATAATGTCGAGAGGGACAGCTGGTAATTTCCACAACACTTCTTCGTGACTAGCATCATATTCTGCCGCTCATCCGTTGTTATTATTGTGCATGCATGATAGTGAGATGGCAATTTTAGGCCAAGTTAGAATAAAAAGGGTATATGTTGAGGAGGACAGCTAGTATTGAAGGGGAAAAAAATAAAGTTCATTAATAAGATGTTTTAAAAATGCCCCTCAATATGACCTTTATTTATTTATTTACTTATTTATTTATTTATTTATTTTAAAGTTTGGTTCCTGCTTCCTCCCCACGTCTTTACTTAATTTGATTCGAGCTGCCTTCTACGATTTAATTTGTAATGGATATCTTTTCACTAACCCCTTCAATATGGGCGGTGGGTACTGGTGCTCAAGTGGTGACATGTGAAAGTGCGTGACGCCATCTCTTGCACGTCCCCTGTAGCATGATTACGGAGCCTTGGGGATCGGACTATGTACTCTATGCCCAGCGAACAAATGATACAAAAACAATACATACAAATAAATCAGTAAAAAAATTAATATAAAAAACAGAAGAAACTAATTCAGTCCTTCCTCTTAAATTTCCCTTATTTCTCCATTTCACTACAGGTTCATACACTCCTTCAACCAAAATTTTCTGTTCCACGCCATCCCAAAATCAAAATTCATCCCACCTCATCCCATTTCACCGCCTGCCATCCCATCATCATCACTCTTCCCAGCCAATCACCGTCTTTTCCATTTCCTCCGCCTTTCACCCAAAGTTTCGGATTTACGCCTCAAACACACTGCCATATATCTGCTAAACTAATGCCATTTCTTCCCTGTCTTTTCTATCGATTTCTGGTCTGTTTTTCTTTTAAGTTTATCGTCTTATTTCCATCTTAATCTTATTCATTATCGTGTCCTTCACTTTCTTTTCCTCCTCTTCCTTGAACTATCGTCGTTAATTTGTTTTATTTATATTTATCTTCATTTTTATAATTACTATCTCTCTCTCTCTCCATCCATTCCATTTCGCATCAATCTTTTGTTAGGCTACACCTCATCTCTCTCCCATCTTATCCTCTCCCTCCACCTTGTCTGTTTCGCTTTTCATTACACCATCCTCTCACCGATTCCATCCTTCACTCATCCTCTATCCACATTCAATCCTCTCCCATCACAATCCCTTACTATTATCCTTCCACCCTTCTCACCTCTTACATTCCATCCTATTTCATCCATCACTCATCCTCCGTCCTGGTCAAATTCCTCCCATCACCTTCTTTTACTACTATCCTACCATCCTTCTCATCCCTTCCATTCCGTCCTATTTCATCCTTCACTCATATTCTATCCTCATTCAATACTCTACCAACGAATTTTCTTACTACCAAACTCCTCACCCCATTCATTCCATCCCCATCACCTTTCTACCTCACTATCAATTTCCATCACAACCTTCTCCTCTCCTCTCCCACCTTTCCTGCCATCCCTTACCTGTTCCGTCCCTCCCCTTACCTTTCCAATATTTCATCTTCTTATTCTTTCATTTCATCTTCTTATTCTTTCATTTCATCTTCTTATTCTTTCATTTCATCTTCTTATTCTTTCATTTCATTTTCTTATTCTTTCATTTCATTTTCTTATTTATTTCATTTTCTTATTCTTTCATTTCATTATCTTATTCTTTCCCTTTCCATTCCCTCATCTTAGGTCTCGCTCCCTCCCCCTCTTACATTCCCTTCTCTTATCAGTTCTCTCTCTCTCTTTCTCTCTCTCACATCCCATCCCTTTCCTTCCCCATTACTCTTTCTAGTCCCTATCCTATCCTGCGTCCCCCTTCCTTCTCATCAGCCTCCAATCTCGTCCTCCCAGCCATACATTTACCCCTTCCATCCTCTCCCCATTGTATTTCCCCTCTTCCCATCTTTCCCCTTAGTCGTCCCTCCCATATCCCATCCACTCCTTTCCCATTACTTTCTCCTTCCCTATCCTCTCATCTCATCCCATTCCTTCCCCCTTAACCGTTCTATTCCCTTCACTATCCCCCTCCATCCCCTTCCCCCCCCCATTCCCAGAACCGCCCCAGGGTATCAGGCTTTTCCCCTCGTTCAGATAAATCATTTCCCTTGCCTCCCAACTATGCTCCCCTCCCCTCCCCTCTACTCCCTAACCATTCCCCCTATCCATTTTATCCTCTCTGTTCCTATCAAGCAGTCCCCTCCTGTTCCCTACCCTCCTTTCCCCTTACACCCAATCCTCCCCCTTCCCCCCCTCTCCATCCCCTCACCTAGCAGTTTCCCCTCGTTAAGACAAATTAATTCCCAAGGCTCCCCAACTGTGCTCCTGTTTCCCCTCCATTCCCCTTACTCAGTCTATCCTCCCTCTTCCCATCTTTCCTGTTGTTTCCTTCCCTTCTCTATCCTCTCCCATTCTTTACCACTTCTCAATCTCTCTTTTCTCTTCTCCCCTTCCCATCCCTTCTCTACCCCTTACTCATTCTATCCTCCCCCTTCCCCTCTTTCCCCTGAATTGTATCCTTCCCTTCTCTACCCATTATTATCCTATCCCTTCTTACCCATTCTCTCCTCTCTCTTCTTCCCTTCCCATCCCTTCTCTTTACCTAACTCATTCTTTCCTCCCTTTTACCTCTCTTCCTTTAATCCCATCCCTCCCTTCTCTATCCCGTCACATCCCATCCCTTCCACTTATCCATTCTGTCCTTCCAAACTGGCCTCAAAAACCATTCCTCTCTTTTACTATATCTATCCTTCCTCTTTCCTTCCAATCGTATCCATCCCTCCTATACCCTACTCATCCCATCCCATCCCTTCTCCCCTCCGCATCCCTTCCCTTTCCCCTCAGTCAGCATTTTTCCCTCTTTAAGATGTTCTGATACCCCTGCCTTCCCTTTCTTTCCCTATACTTTCTATCCCCTCCCCTCCCATCCCTTTCCACCGTCCATTCTATCATCCCTCTTCCCCTTACGCTGTCCCCTCCAAATTCCTATCCTCTCACATCTCCCTTCTTTCTATTCCTCTTCATTTCTCTTTCTCTCATCCCCAATGCCTTCCCTTCCCCTTCCTCACATCCAGTTCTGTCCTTTCACTCCTTACATCCTCTCCCTTCCTCAACCCAATCCTCCCTCTTCTACCATCACCATCCTCTCCGTTTCTTATCCTTTCCCTCCTTCCCACCCCATCCCTTCCTTTTCCTCATCCAGTTCTCTTGTCTTAACCTTCACATCCTCTCCCTTTCCCTTCCTCATTCAATCCTTCCCCTCCCCCCCCACCCATCCCCACCACTTCCTTTATCATCCATTCCTCTCCTTCCTCCCTCATCCCCCCCCTTTCCTCGCCTGATCCTCTCCCTTCTCCCTATCCCATCCCCATTCTTCCCTTTCTTCTTCACTCAATCCCCTCCTTTCTCATCCAATCCTGCCTTTTCCCACCCCATCCCTTCGTCCCTCACTCAATTCTCTCTTTCCTCAACCCCATCTCTCCCTTCCTTCTCCAATCCTCTCCTCTTTTTTCCTCCCCATCCCTCCCTTCCTCACCAATCCTCTGCTTTCTCCCCTTCCTTCGAGTCCTCCCTCATCTCCCCATCCCTCCCTCAATCCTCTCCTCCTTCCCCCCACCCCAACCCCTCTATTTCCCTGAGCCAGCATTTTCCCCTCGTTAAGATAAATTAATTCCCCTGCCTCCCCAACTGCGCTCCCCTCCCCTCCTCTCCCCCCTCCCAGAAAATCAAAATAAATTCGCCAACTTCCGGGCACAATTTACAGGAGTCATCAATTTACTTGTCATTTACAAATTTGAGTTGGGAAGCTGCGGGTAACTTTTTTTTTTTTTTACCCCCTCTTTTTTTCAACTTTCTCTCGTTTTCTCCCGCCTCTCGGTGCAACACAGGGCTCTCTCATTTGTGTTGCGGGTTGGGGTATCGTGTTGTGTTGCATCTTATTAGTGTTCCTATCTCTCTCTCTCTCTTTTTTACTTCTCTCGCCATTTAGTGCAACACAGGGCTCTCACTTGTGTTGCAAGTTGGAATATTGTGTTGCTGTGTTGCATCTTTTTAGTGTTTCTCTCTCTCTCTCTCTCTCTCTCTCTCGCCTCTTAGTGCAACACAAAGGTCTCATTTGTGTTGCGGGTTGGAATATTGTGGTGTTGTGTTGCTGTGTTGCATCTTTTAAGCGTTCTCTCTCTCTTTCTTTATTTTTTTTACCTTCTCTCGCCTCTTAGTGCAACACACGGCTCTCATACGTGTTGCAGGCTGGGGTATTGTGCTGCTGTGTTGCGTCTGGGGGTACCACAAGCCCATTATTAATACACCCAAGGGGGGAAAATGACTCACTGAAATCATCCCATCTGATCCTCCTTAATTTCACGGCATTGCGATTTGTTGTTTTTGTAATCCATGGTACATTGGAACCACCTATACCGTTTTCCCACCAACATGGCCTAAAATTACAGTCTCCCCACCTTGCATGCTGAGTTCTACAGTGAATTAACGTCCAACTTGGTGCTAGTCAAGAGGAAGTGCTATGAAAAGGATGTAGAGTCATGAAGAAGGTCTATGGAAAGGATGTAGGGCGACAGCAAAAGGTATGAATTTACTGCTAGTCATGAAGCAGTGCTATGGAAGGATGTAGAGCCAAAGCATAACGTATGAATTTACTGATAGTCATGAAGTAGTGCTATGGAAGGACGTAGAGCCATAGCATAACGTATGAATTTACTGCTAGTCATGAAGAAGTGCAATAGAAAGGATGTAGGGCCTAGCATAACGTACAAATTTAGTGCTAGTCATGAAGAAGTGCTATTTAAAGGACGTAGAGCCATAGCATAACGTATGAATTAACTGCTAGTCATGAAAAAGTGCTATGGAAAGACGTAGAGCCATTGTATATGATCCGAATTTACTGCTAGTCATGAAGAAGTGATACAGAAAGGATGTAGAGCCATAGCACTGTCTTCTTACTGCCGCTGGAGTAATAAGCTACAAAAAGGCGAAAATCTGGACCAAGCTAGAGTAAAATCGCTATAGTCTACTGTTACCTTCTTCACCTGGATTTTGTTGGTTACCTGCAATCACGTTATTTGTACTTCTAGCTTGAAATTATATATTTAGTTGAATTATCTCTTTCTGGTGTAACTCAATCACTTAAGAGACTAAATCCACTGTCTTGCTTCGGTGCTATACTTTCATTACCACCAAACTATTCTTTTTTTTTTTTTTTTCCAAAGACAAGACCTATGCCTGTTCCGGTACTACCATCAAAATCAATCTTCCATCAATTGCTATTCTGGTACTAGCATCATCATCAATGCTCCATCAATCACTCTTGTGGATTCCCAAAATCAATCTTCCAGCAATCGTTGTTCTGGCACTAGCATCAATCATCAACCTTCCATCAGTCGCTGTTCTGGTACCATCAACATCAATCTTTCACCAGTCGTTGTTCTATACTTGCATCAAACATCAATCACTCTTCCATCACTCTTTCTCGCCTCTGCTTCTTTCCACATCCATCTGCTATACTGAGACACTGTACTGATTTCCCACTATACACACCTTTCATTTCCTTCACCTACATCACTCCTTGTACTTCCTTCACCTACATAACACTCCTTATATTTCCTTCACATATTTCCTTCACCTACATCACTCCTTGTACTTCCTTCGCCTACATCACACTCCTTATATTTCCTTCACCTACATCACACTCCTTATATTTCCTTCACCTTCATCACAGTAAATTTCCTTCACCTTCATCACAATATATTTCCTTCACCTTCATCACACTGTATTTCCTTCACCTTCATCACACTCTCCTCACCTCATTAACATATGTATTAAACCTCCCAAAACTCTACTCTTGCTACGTCCAAAGATTGATAGTGTGGCAAGAACTACACTATTTTTTTTTAACTCTAGCCTGACGCAGCATCTTATGAGGGGTGATAATGGGGCCTCAATGCACTCTATCCCTACTAAGTAACGCCCCATCCTTGTATCCTTCCTCATCGTCCCTCCATCTCATCCTTAATCAACACCACCTTCGTCTTCTTAACTCTCACATCCTCTCCTAGTCAATCTCGCACTCTCCATTGGCTTAAAGAACTCATACGCATTTATACCCCTACTCAGCAAGGACCCCTCTTCCCTTACAACCCTCAACCCGCCCCTCCACCTCACTCTTGTACACTATCTAATCACCCGACTCTCCCTCTCCTAGTCAATGTCACAAACCATTCGCTCAAATGACCTCCTGGCATTTTATCCCTACTCAGTAACGACTCCTCCCTCGTATCCTTCGTCTCGTCCCTCCGCCTCATTCTTAGTCCCGCACTCTCAATGGTTAAGGTGGTTCCGTATCACCTCTCCCTTACTATATTCTTTTCACCTTAACTTGGCCCAAATTTTCGTCCTTTGGCAGCTCTTTCCACATAACTCAGGGGTAGAAAAGACAATACCACACCTTTACATCCCTCCCACAGCACTTCTTCTTGACTAGCATCATAATGTTAATATCTTGTTAGAGTTAAGCATTCAAGGTGGAGAGATGGTAATTTTAGGACGAGAGAGAGAGAGAGAGAGGTATTGTTTATTTCTGTATACAACATTATCTTGTTTGTTGTTTGAGAAATCTTTATCAATATTAGTAAGATAATAACATACGAGAAAATGGTAAGGTAAAGTATGAAAACTAAATCGGTAAAGAAAAGGTGCAAAGTAAACAACATACATAATAACAGTAGGGTCTAGTATCAAGAATAAATTGCTAAGGAAGAGGTGCTAAGCTTACTACACCGACGAACACACAGTCAATTCATACACCCAACCACGCACCTCCCACACCTCCCCTCCTACTCAGTCTCTCACACTCCCACACCACGTAACTATGCACCTCCCACACGTCCTCTCCTACTCAGTCTCTCACGCTCTCCATTCTCTCCTAATGGCCAACCTCCCCCACGCACTTACCTTTATACTCTCCACTAACTCAACTCCCACGCAAACTTTCCTCACATCGTTCATTCATGCATTTATCCCACCAAAACCGGGGTGCCAAAATTTCCAAATCGCCGGGCATTTTGTTGGATAAAAAATGCATTGGTTAGCTCCTCCAGTTCGCCACTAGAAGGACCGGAGTGCAATTAACCAATATAACTGTTTAGTATACCCGTCTCTCCTGTCTTCCATTTCCCAACCAAAAATCTACCAATACACCTGTCAACCATACCTGTCTACCAATACACCTGTCAACCACACCTGCCTCTACCAACACACCTGTCACCCATACCTGTCTACCCAATTACGCACCTGTCCCGCCCGTCTCAAGGCTGATTGAAAGCGTCCTCGTTCATCCCTTCAGAAAAACTTTGCTCGATCAACTTAAAGTCTCTTGTGCCAACTTGCCATGCTCCTCAGATCCCATCACACCGTCTTCAGAAATACTTCCAAGATTTTCCCCCAAGGAGTTGTGATTGTGGTGATGTTTTTCCCTTTTTTTTTTTCTTTTTTTTTTACGTTTCCCCAGAGCTGTGATGTTCCCCCCCCCTCTCTCTCTCTCTCTCTCTCTACATGATATGGTTCGCTCGGTGGGTTATTGGATAGAAACGATGCAATTTGGGATTATTCATTTCATACTCCATCTATTCAGTTCTTTTTTTTCTCATATTTTTTCGCTCTATTTTCGTGTCATTCTTGTTAACTATATCTTTTCTTTGTTTTAATTGCTATATTTTTCTTCCTGCATCAGCCTTGTTATCCATTTTCTTCACACTTCATTTCTTCATATTGCATTCTCTCTCTCTCTCTCTCTCCCTCTCTCTCTCTCTCTCTGATTGGCTACTGGACAGAAATGCTGACGATTCTTACTGATCCATATTTAACCCAATATTATTATACATTTTTCTTTATTTTTCATCGTTTTTCGTCTCCACGTCTGACTTTTATTTTTACATCTGTTTTGTTCGTCGTTCCTCTTTCTTTCCAAAATTCTCTCTCTCTCTCTCTCTTCATCCAGGCATCTCGTCACTTTTCTCCTCTGTATTGCATTATTTTCTCTCTCTCTCTCTGTCTGTCACACACACACACACACACACACACACACACACACACACACAAACGGCACAATGAATAAGGACTCAAGAGGCTGGAACCATCACACACACACACACACACACAAACACATACACACAAACACAAACTTTGCCCCGTGCACCAAGTTGGGAAAGACCTGGGGTGGCCATCACACTAATCACACCGAGACGTCCCCTTCCCCCCACACAGACGTCTATGGCATAACAACTATCGATGCAAAACACAACTACAGGCCTTTGGAGCAGTGAAATACAATGCTTAAATACAGTGAAATACGGTGAAATAGTGCCTAAATACGGTGAAATACGGTGCCTAAATACGGTGAAATACGGTGCCTAAATACGGTTAAAATAGTGCCTAAATAGTTTAATACGGTGAAATAGTGCCTAAATACGGTGGAATACGGTGAAATACAGTGCCTATTTTACTCCAGATAATGCCAGACGACTTGAGGCCTTAGGTGGGGAAGACTTTGGGGTTATTTATACCTGCCAAGTCGACAGGTAAATAAATGGTACCCCTGGGAGACCTTTTTTTTTCAATGCAAGGAAGAAGGAATCAAAGGCCAGAAACCCGTAAGCTTTTTCCCTCCAAGACAAAAACAAGATAACAGAGAGCCAAATTCAAGATCCCTAACCGCACAACCACGCAATCACTTAAAGAAGCATTCAAATATACAAACGCAGAGCCACACAACCATCCGCAAAACACACACACATACAAATCGTCCGGACATCCACCAGTGAGATCACGCAACCATCCACATTCAACCACACAACCATCCAACCAGAATTTATATCTCTGAACCATACAACCATGACCCATACCATCCAGTCATCAAGTACAACCACTCAGTCAATCAAAACTATACTCTTTTTACTCTAACTTGGCCTAAAATTACCCTCTCACAAAAACCAGACAGAGAGGCGACCCGAACTATACTCTTTTTACTCTAACTTGGCCTAAAATTGCCATCTCACAACCAATCAGTCTGGCAGAGAAATAAAAACTGTATGTACACTTTTTACTCTAACTTGATCTAAAATTGCAATCTCTTTATCACGAATGCTAGCTTGCAACACTGGTTTTGCACTAGAATATGATGCTAGTAACGAAGAAGTGCTAGGAAGAGGATGTACAGTTGCAGTATTGTCTTCCTCTACGACTATGGTCCCTGAAACATGGTACAAAAGGTGAAATTCTTTGACCAAACTACACAACACCAAACCATACAACCAAAGCCAGTCATACGTAAAGCCACACAACTAAAGCCATCGAATTAGCCAGCCATACGTAAAGCCAGAGAGCCAAGCCATCGTCCAAGCCCCTCAGACATAAACCCACAACGCCAAAGTACCAAAGCCAGACATAATGCCAGAGATTCAAAGCCATCGACCCGTCCCCAAAGCCAAGCCATAACCCTAGTCATACATAAAGCCATAGAACCACCAGCCAACCATACATAAAGCCAGAAAGCCACAAAGCCAAGCCATGTCCCATCCAGCCACCACCAAACATCTAAAGCCATTGACAAATCTCCCGGCTCGATCGATAACCAATCAAGAATGGCCTAGACAAGAGGGAGGGATGTAGGGAGGAAAGAGGGAGAAGATGGAGGGGAGGGAGGGAGAGATGAGAGGGCGGAGATGAGAGGTAGAAGGAAGATAGGGAGGGAAAGAGAGATGAGAGGGCGGAGACGGGAGGAAGAAGGGAGATGGGGAGGGAAATTAGAGGGATAGGCAGGGAGAGAATACGGGTGGTGGAAGAAAGATGGCGAGGAAAAGAAGCGAGGGAAAGATGATAGGGAGGGGGCGAGGGTAAGATGAAGAGGAGAAGGCGGGGGAGAGAAGATGGAGGGGGGCGAGGGAGAGAAGATGCAGAAGGAAGGAGAAGCAGAAAGCAGAATATTGAGGAAGGGAAAAATGATAAATGGAAAGGACTAAACAGCGAAGTAGCAGATAATGAAGGAAAATGGAAATGAGAGAGAGAGAGAGAGAGAGAGAGAGAGAGAGAGAGAGAGAGAGAGAGAGAGAGAGAGAGAGAGAGAGAGAGAGATGAAGAATAATGGACCGACAATGGAAGCAAAAACAAAGAAAAGATAAAGGAAATACACGGAGAAAGAAAAGTAAGTAAAGAAATAAAGAAAAACAAAATAAATAAACAAGAAAAATACGAAAATAAAAGCCAGGGGGGGAAATTGGATGGGAAAACAGCAGGTTAATGAAAATATTACCTGGTACAGATGAAAATGCAGATGAGATGGAGGAGAGTAGAGGAGAGAGGAAGGAAAGAAGAAAGGAATCGAAAAAAGAATGAAAAGAAGGAATGGAAAGAAAGACAAAAGGAAGGAAGGAAGGAAGGAAGGGAAAGAAGGATGCAAGGAAAGAAGGAAGAAAGAAAATATAAAAGATAGGAAAGAAGGAAAAATGGATAAAATGAAAGAAGGAAGGAAAGACAAAAGACGAAAAGGAAGGTAAGAAGAGAGAAGAAAGAAAATAAGAGAATGGAAGGAAGGAATGGAAGGAAGGAAGGAAAAGAAGAGAAGGGAAGTGAAGAGAAAATAGAAGGAAGAACGGAAGGATGAAAGGAAGGAAGAAGGGATGAAGGGAAGGAAGAAGGGATGACGGGAAGGAAAGAAGGAAGGGAAGTAGGTATGAATAAGGACAGAGAAAAACTAAATAAAATTGCATTAAAAGGAAAACTGAGAGGAGGGATGAGAGGAGGGGGAGGAAAATGTAAGAAAATGCAGGTAAAATAAAGGCGAAAAGGAAGAATGAAAGGACTGAGAGAGAGAGAGAGAGAGAGAGAGAGAGAGATGAAAATGGGAGGTGGAGAGAGTAGATTAGATAGGGGAATAGAAGAGAAGGAAATGAAGAAAAGAAAGAAGAGAAGGAAAGGAAGAAAAGAAAGAAGAAAAGGAAGAAGAAAGGGAAGAGAAGAAAAAGGAGGAGGAAGAAGAGAAGAAAAGGAAGAAACACGAAGGGGGGAAAGGAAGATGAGGACAGAAGAAAAGTAGAAAAAGGAGTTGAAAAGGAAGAAGAGAAGAAAAGGAAGAGAAGAAAAAAAAGGCCAACGAAACAGAGGAGGAAAGGAGGGGAGAAGAGAAGAGATGAGAAGAGAAGAGGAGGGGAGGAGAGAGCAGAGGAGAGGAGCGAAAGAGGAGGAAAGGAGAGTGGAAGAGAAGAGAAGATAGAAGAGGAGAGGAGCGAAAGAGGAGGAAAGGAGAGTGGAAGTGAAGAGAAGATAGAAGAGGAGAGGAGCGAAAGAGGAGAGGAAAGCGGAATAGAAGAGAAGATAGGAGAGGAGGGCGTAGATAAGATGGAAGAAGGGAGAGGAAGGGAAGAAGATATGAGGCCCGGGAGGGGGAGGAAAGTGAGAGATAAGGGAAGAAAGGGATGGTGGAGGGAGGAGTGGGAGATAAGGTGGGGAGGGAGGGAGGGATGGTGGCTCTGGAGATTGGAGGAAATACATCGAGGAGAGGAGGAAGAGGAAAGGGAAAGAGAGAAGAAATGGAATGAAGAGGTAAGAAAAGAAGGGGAAAAGAGGAAGGAGGAAACATCAGGGAAGACGTTGAGGAAAAAGGAAACGGAAAGAGGAAAACAGTAAAAATAAAAAATAAATAAAGAAAAGGATGGAAATTAAGGACAGGAAAAGCAGAACAATAATAAAACAAACAGGAAGAGGGAACGGAAAAAATCGAAAAAAAAATATGAGGAAAAGGGGCAGAGAAAAAATTACAGAAAAAAATTACAGAACGTATTTAAATCCAACGTTCCATCCTTAGCTCCTTCATTGTTTCCTTTCTTACCTCATTTCCCTCTCTTAAGACGACATAGCTTTATTTCCTCATTTCTTTCCCTTCAGTTCTATATTCCCCCTTCATTTCCTTGGTCCCTGCATACTATTTTCCCTTCCCTGCACCTCTCACTTTCGTTCCTTTTTCCCTTCCTTTCCTTTCTCTCTCTCCTTTCCTCACACCTACTTATTCCTCCTTCCCTTCCGTTCCCACCTTCTCCTTCCTTTCCTTTTCTCTTTACTTCCCTTACACAGCATATCCCACCTTCCTTGCATCTCTTCCTTCCGTTCGTTTTTTCCCTTCCTTTCCTTTCCTCACACATGCATATTCCTCCCTCCCTTCTGTTCCTTTCTTTTCCTTCGTCTTCCATCCCTCACACCTTCATATTTCTCCCCTCTTCTATTCCTTCGTCTCCCTTTGCCTTCCTTTCTCACACATGCCTGTTCCTCCCTCTTTTCTTTTCTTTCCTCGCCTCAGGATATTCTTCCCTCCCTCTCCTTTTATTCTTCCTTTCCTTTCTCACACAAGCCTGTTCCTCCCTCCTTTCTTTCCTCGCCTCAGCATATTCTTCCCACCCTCTCCTTTTATTCTCCTCTCCCTTTCCTTTCTCCTTCCTCCCTTCACACCTGCATATTTCTCCCTCCCTTGCAAATACCCGTCTTCACAATGTACAAAACTGATCCGAACCTTCTTCCTCTTTTCTTCAGATATTCCTCCCTCTTATCTGAAACCGATTTCAGATATGCTCCTCTCTTACAAATGCTCCTGTTTCCTCCCTCCTCCACTTGACCCCTCCCTCCTCCCTTCCTCCAGAAATGCTCCCTTTATCCAAAATCAATCACAGGTATGCTCCCTTCCTTCGCCCTTTCCGCGTCCCTACCTGAGAGCTTTCTTCCATTTTCTTGAACTCTCCGATACTTTATATTCCTTTGTTTTTTTTCATCGCTTTCTTTACACACCGTCTGCTTCTCTCTCTCTCTCTTATTTCCTTCTCTTTTCTTTGTCCTTTTTTCGTCCCTACCTGAGAGCCTTCTTCCATTTTCTTGATCTCTCCAATACTGTATTTTCCTTCCGTTTTTTTTCCTCTTTCCTTAAACACTGCATTTTCCTCTCTCTTATTTACTTTTTTCCTCACCCCGCCTTCGTCCGTACTTAGAGCTTTCTTCCATTTTCTTGTCCTCTCCGATTGCTACTTTATTTGCCCTTGTTTTCCCTCTTTCCTTACACAATGTTTATTTTCCTCTCTCTCATCTCTTTATTTCTCTCTTTCCTTCGTTCCTTCTGCGTCCGTGTGAGAGACTTCCTTCATCTTCTTCCCTTTTCTTCCTGAGCCTTCCTTCATCTTCTTCCCTTTTCTTCCTGAGTCTTCCTTCATTTTCTTCCTAAGTCTTCCTTCATTTTCTTCTTGAGTCTTCCTTCATTTTCTTCCTGAGACTTCCTTCTTTTCTTCCTATGTTTTCCTTCTCTTTCCTTACATACCACCCGTTTGCGTCTCTCCATCTTATTTTTTCCTGGTTAATTTCCTAAGATGCATCCACTTCCTTACCTCCTCGATATCTTATTTTCCTCAATTTGTTTCATTTTCCTTAGATCACACAGTTTCCTATTTCCACACAGTTTCCTATTTAGTCTTACTATTCCTTGTTAATTTCCTTACATGCATCCACTTCCTTTCCTCTTCGATATCTCATTTTCCTTTATTTTTTCAACTTCTTTCCTTGGACAATTAACACTTCCCTATTTCACCTTTTCCTAGTTTCTAAGATGCTTGTTTTTCCCCCTTTTTTCCTGTCCTTCTTTCTTCCCCATTTTTTCCACACGTCTTGTTTTCCTTTCTTTTGTCCTGTGTACTTTATTTTCCTTTCCATTTTCCTCTATACTTTGCTATCCTCTCTTTATTACTATCCTTTCTTTATTCCTCTATCTTAATTTTTCTCTTCTCTTCTGCATCTTATTTCCATGACTTTTTTTTCCCATACCTTATTATCCTTCTTTTCTGCATCTTATTATCCTTACTTCTGTCATCTACACTTTATTTTCCTTCCGTTTTTCCTCCTCTTTCCTTAGACATGGTACATTTTCCTCTCATATTATACCTTTTTCTTTCCATTTTTCAAGATGATTTTCGCATTTCCCTTTCTGATTTTTTTTTCCTTTTTCCCCTTTTTCCTTGGACACTAGATTTTCCTCTCAAACCTATTAACAATTTTTCGAATGTGCTTATTTTATTTTCCTAGTGTTTTAGCTGTTCTCTCTCTCTCTCCTATAAATTTCTTCTCCAATGTGCTTCTCGTATTTAATCTATCCAACATTTTATCTATTCTCTCTCACCTATAACTATTTTATCCAATGTGTTTCTCGTATTCAATCTATCCAATATTTTACCTATTCTCTCTCTCCTATAATTTTTCTCTCCAATGTGCTTCTCGTATTTCATCTATCCAATATTTGATCTATTCTCTCTCTCTCTCTCTTTAACCTATCCCTTTCCCTTTCACTAAATTATCTTTCTCTATTCCAATCACATCTTCTTTATGCTTCCTTCATTCCCTTTTCTCACCTCCTCTCTCCCTCTCCACGAGCCTTATTATCTTATCCTCGTGTGTGTGTGTGTGTGTGTGTGTGTGTGTGTGTGTGTGTGTGTGTGTGTGTGTGTGTGTGTGTGTGTGTGTGTTTCCCTTACCATACTTATTCCCTCATTTTCATCTCTCTCCTTTTCCCCACTATTTATCGTTCATTCAGACATGATTTCTCGTCATTTCCTTTCTCTCTTTTCATTTCTCTTTCCTTCGTCTCTCATTTTCTTTTCCGTCACTTCCTCCTCCCTTCCTCTCCTTTACTTCACTTTCTTCTCTCATTTTCTTTTCCGTCACTTCCTCCTCCCTTCCTCTCCTTTACTTCACTTCCTTCATATCTTAATCAGAGAGACAGAGAGAGAGAGAGAGAGAAAGAAAGAGAGAAATTTATGATAACGAAGAGAAGGTAAACTAAGGAACAGAAAGAAATTAAGGACTGTGGAAGAGGAAGAGAAGGAGAACGAAGAGGAAGAGAAGGAGAACTAAGAGGAAAAGGAGGAGAACTAAGAGGAAGAGGAGGAGAACTAAGAGGAAGAGAAGGAGAACGAAGAGGAAAAGGAGGAGAACTAAGAGGAAGAGGAGGAGAACTAAGAGGAAAAGGAGGAGAACTAAGATGAAGAGAAGGAGAACTAAGAGGAAGAGAAGGAGAACGAAGAGGAAGAGAAGGAGAACTAAGAGGAAAAGGAGGAGAACTAAGAGGAAGAGGAGGAGAACTAAGAGGAAGAGAAGGAGAACTAAGAGGAAGAGAAGGAGAACTAAGAGGAAGAGGAGGAGAACTAAGAGGAAAAGGAGGAGAACTAAGAGGAAGAGAAGGAGAACTAAGAGGAAGAGAAGGAGAACTAAGAGGAAGAGGAAGAGAAGATCTAAAAGGAAGAGGAGGAGAACTAAGAGGAAGAGGAGGAGAACGAAGAGGAAGAAGAGGAGAACGAAGAGGAAGAAGAGGAGAACGAATAGGAAGAAGAGGAGAACTAAGAGGTAAAGGAAGAGGATGAGAGATGATTTCGGGTGAGTAAGAGTGAAGGTGAAAGGCGGAAGTTCAAAGGGGTCACGAGAGAGAGAAATATGAGCAGGGAAGATGGTGAACATGAGGGGAAAATGATGGAGGAAAAGTGATGAAAATGAAGGGGAAAAAGGAAATAAAAGGAGAGAATGGTGATGAAGAAGAGAGAGGAAAATAAGTGGAAAATAGGAGAAAGGAGGAGGAAATGAGGCGAGGGAAGTGAAAATGAACGGGAAAATGATGGAAGAAAATGCATGAAAATGAAGGGAGTAAAGGAAATGTAAGGAAAGAGAGGTGACGAAGAAGGGAGAGGAAAATGAATAAGTGGAAAAAAGGAGAATGGAAGAGGAAATGTGAGGCGAGGGAAGTGAACATGAGGGGAAAATGATAAGAAAATTGATGAAAATGAAGACAGAAAAGGAAATGAAAGGGATGATGGGTGATGAAAATGGGAAATAAAAGTTGGTAAATGAAAGAGAGAGAGAGAGAGAGAGAGAGAGAGAGAGAGAGAGAGAATGTGTGACTGAGCATTAAGGGGAAGTGATGATGGAGGAACTGATGAAAATGAAGAAAGCAAAGGAAATGAGAGGGAGGATAGATGAAAATGAGAGATAAAAAATAAAGAATAAGTGGAAATGAGGGGAAGGGAAAAGGGGAAGTGTGTGGCGGGAGGGGAGGTGAACATGAAGGGAAAGTAATGATGAAGGAAAACTGATGAAAATGAAAAGTGAAAATGAAAACGAATAAAGAATGAAATATGATAAGATGAAAGTGAGGAGTAAAGGAAATAAAACTAATAAGGAAAGAAGGATTATGGGAGAGATGAAAAAAGAGATGATAATGGGAACGAAAGGGAAGAGTGATGACGGAATAAAGAAAGGAAATGAAATAAAGACAAGAATGACAGAAAGAAAATGAAAATAGTAAAGGAAATGAAAGGAATGAAGGAGTGATGATTATGACGATGATGATGATGACTGAGATGATAATGAACAAGGTAATGAACATGGTGGAGGAGGAAAGAAGAGAGAAACTGATAAATGGGAGAGAAGAAAATTGAGATAGTCAAGTCAATGGAAGGAAAGAGTGATGCTGATGGGAAAGATGAAAGGAAAGAGAGAGAGAGAGAGAGAATGGAAACAAAGAGAGCAAGGAGAAAAAATAATGCTGGGAATGATGAAAATAAAGAAAGTAAAGCCAGGGGAGGAAGAGGAAGACGTGAAATTAAAGAGAGGAAAGGAAGTGAATGATTAGGTAGTAAAGGAATACGAAAATAAAACTAAAATACAGACAGGAAAGTTACAATATAATAAAAACAGAAAGAGGAAGCGAAAATAAAGGAAAAAATGAGAACAGAAAGAGAGGAGAGGTGACCAAAGAAATCAAAGGTGGTGCCAAAAAATAAATAAAAAATAAAGGAGTGAAAAATAAAGAAAAAAGTGAGAACAGGGAGAGAGAAGAGAGTAAAAATTTGAGGGATGGTGCCAAAAATAAAATAAATAAATAAATAACTAAATAAATAAATAAGGGTTTGGTAAGTGAAAATGATGGGTGATAAAAAAAGGATGAGGCCGGAAAAATGAGGGGGATATTACGGTGAAAATGAGGGGTGGGAAGCGTGATGATGACGGTGGTGGTGGTGGTGGTGGTAATAACTGTGATGACGACGACGACAACTATGATGGTGATGTGATGATACTGACAGATGATGATGGTGATGATGATACTGAAAGATGATGATGATGGTGATGATTATGCTTGATGATGATGATGATGATGATGGTGAAGATGATACTGACAGATGATGATGATGGTGACGATTATGCTTGATGATGATGATGACGAAAATGATGATGGTGATGATTATGCCTGATGATGATGATGATGAAAGTAAAGGCAGTGGATAGAGAAATTATGGTGACGGTGATAGTGACACTGATACGACTTCGACACACACACACACACAAAGACGAATGTGATGGAAAAAGAATCTGAAGAGAGAAACAAAAGGAAACTGAAAAGGAGAGAAACGGACAGAATAACAGACTGAATGTAAGGACGGAAAAAACAATGAAATATGAGAGACTATAAAAATTGGGAGAAAGGGGGAGAATAATGGGGAAAGGGGGAGAGACTGAGGAGAGGAGAAAGGGAGGGGGGTGAAGTTTGGGAGAGAACAGAAGAAGGGGGTGAAATGGGGAGGAAAGAGGGAGGGGGTTAAACTGGGTAGACGAGACAGGAGGTTGAAACTGGGGAGAGGAGAGAGGGTGGAGGTGAATTTGGGAAAAGGAGAGAAGGTAAGCGGTGTTTGGGGTAGGGAAAGAAGGAGGGGGAGTTGAGAAAGGTGGTGCGAAGGGGAGAGAAATGAACTGTGGGTGAAATGTGGATGAAGATGAGAGGGGAAAAGAAAGGGGACGAGGGAATGAACAGAAGGGAAGAGGAGCTGAAAAGGGGAAGGTGTGGGCGAGAGGAAATGAACTGGGAGGAGGGTGTCATGGGGGAAAGATAGAAAAGAGGGGAAGGAAAGAAAAGGGAGGGAAAGAGGTGGTTGGGAAAGGAGGTGAGGGGAAAGGAAAGGAAATGGAGAAACAGATGTTGATGAGGGGGAGAGAGGGAGGAAAGGGAAATGAAGTGACGGAAGGGGGGTGAAGGAGGGGAAAAAGACCGAGAGAGAGTGAAAAGGGGAAGTGCAAGGGAAGGGAAATGACTGAATAGAGTTGACGAAGGGGGGAGGACGTGAGGGAGTTGGGAAATGAACTGGGGAAGAAGAGATAAAGAGGGGATGGAGTGGGAGAGGGGGGGATGGGGGGGAAGAAAATGAACTATAAGAAATGAGGAAGGGAAGGGGAGGGGGAAGAAAATGAACTGAGGGTACGAAGAAGGGGAAGGGAAATGAGTGGGGGGAAGACCACCTGAGGAAAGGATGAGGGTGTCAAGAAAATGAAATAGAGATGCTGAAACAAGGACTGGTGAGAGATGGAGGGAATAAAATGAAGACAAGAGGGGAAAATGATGAGGGGAGAAGGATATGAGGGATGAGGAAGGAAGGTAAACTAACTGGGAAAATAAATGCTGAGGAAATGAATGACAGGAAAGGGGAAAAGAGGAGACAGAGGATATGAAGGAGTGAGGAGATGCGGGAAGAAGGGTGAGGAAAATGAAGAGGTAAAGGAGTGAGTAAAATGAAGAGGTAAAGGAGTGAGTAAAATGAAGAGGTAAAGGAGTGAGTAAAATGAAGAGGTAAAGGAGTGAGTAAAATGAAGATGAGGTAAAACAGGGGATGAGAGAGGGGGAAATGAACAGGGGAGAGGCATGAGATAAGATGAGAGGGGTGAGGAAATGAAGAGAAGCGAGAGATGTAAGGGGATGAAATGAATAGGAAAAGGAAGTGAAGAGGGAAAGGTGGGAATGAAAGAGGGGAAAGGAAAAAAAAAGATGAACGAGTAAGGGAAAAGACTTGTGGGGATAAGTGGGCTGCGTGAATAGGGAGGGAGGAAGGGAGGGGAAGTAGGAGGATGAATAGGGAGGGAGGGAGGGGAAGTAGGGAGGCTGAATAGCGAGGGAGGGAGGGGGAGGGGAAGTAGGGAGACTGAATAGGGAGGGGGGAGGGAGAGGGGAAGCAGGCAGGTTGAATAGGGCCTAAAATACCAGGTAAATAAAAGAGGCTGAATCGAAGAGAAGGAAGGAAGAGACATAGACAGAGGATGGACCAGCTGGGGGGGGGGGACAAAGGGAGGTGGGTGAATGAAGTGATGGATATTTGAGGGAGATAGAAGGATAGGTAGATAGAAAGATAGGTACAATGGATGATAAAAAGATAGGGATAAAGAGAACTATATAAAGATCGACAGACTGATGCAGAGATAGACACAGAGACATGGTTAGACTTACAAATGGTTAGACATACAGACAGACAGGTAGATACACAGTAGAGATACACAGAGGTTGAATCCTGGTGAGGGGAATGGCGGATGAAGCAACTGGGAGAATGGAATGAGGAGAAATGGAATGATGGATTTCTGAAGTAAAGATTGGAAAATAGAGACAGACAGACAAGCAAAGACAGACAGTGGTAGAGAGACAAAGAGACCCATTTAGAAAGACAAACAGGCACAGACAGATGGAGAGAGAGAGAGAGAGAGAGAGAGAGGATGACAGCAGGGTGAATGAACTGATGGCTTTACGAGGCACAGGATGGTAAAGATTTAGATTGACAGACAGACAGAAGATAAACAGACAGACAGATAAAGGGGTCAAGTGGTATGGTAATGGACTGCTTACGGAGAAGACGCGAGACCAACATTGGGCTGGGGAGGAAAGCACGTGAGAAATACACATGTCCTTCACTATAGCGCTTTTATACTCTTTAATACTCTCTAATACTCTTTAATACTCTCTAACACTCTTTAATACTCTCTAACACTCTTTCATACTCTTCCATAAGACCTCACAAACGTCTCACATAAATATTAAATTCCCCTTGTCAATTCTATCACATCTGAGACTTGCCATGTATTCAATATGGACGGTAGGTACTAGAGTCGAAGTGGTGACATGCGAAGATATGCCTTACTCACCACTCTCTGTCTACCCATGATGATCTAACTGCACCCCAATACTCACCTGTAGGAGAAAAGATTTATTAGATACAGGTGTGTGTGTGTGTGTGTGTGTGTGTGTGTGTGTGTGTGTGTGTGTGTGTGTGTGTGTGTGTGTGTGTGTGTGTGTGTGTGTGTGAGAGAGAGAGAGAGAGAGAGAGAGAGAGAGAGAGAGAGAGAGAGAGAGAGAGAGAGAGAGAGAGAGAGCATCAAAACAAACCACACACTTACACCTTTTCTTGTCTTCTTAACATCCAGCCAAAATCTTAAGGAGGAAAATAAGACGTAAGTGAGCGAACACAGGAGCGGAAATAGGACAAAATAACGCGGAGATTGGACAGAACTTTGTGAGATTGGACGAAATGACGGGCAAATCGGGTGGTGACGGGAAATTTTGGAAGTTGACGAAGGCGAAGACAACAGGAAACAGACTTTTACGGGCTGGGTGAGGGTGAAGGGCAGGGGGAAGGGTGAGGGGGTAGGGAGTAGAAGGGAAAGGCGATGGGGTAGGCGGCAGGGTGAAGGATGAGAGTGAGGAGGAGGAGGAGAGAGGAAGGGAAAAGGGAAGGGGTGAGGGTGGGGCGTCATGAGGAGGGGGAGGGACAGGGTGAGGGGGAGGGGGAGAGGAGACTGGGAGGGGTGAAGGTGAGGGGGAGATTAAGGGAGGAAGGATGGGATCGTTGGATGTTAAGAAAACAGGGAGTAAAGAGAGAGAGAGAGATTTCAAGAGAGATAAAATGACACAGATAAAGAGGCACAGACAGATAACAAGGGGATGAGGGAGAGGTGAGGGAGGGAGGAATGGAAGGGAGGGGTGAGGGAGGGAGGAAGGGAAGGGAGGGGTGAGGGAGGGAGGAAGGGAAGGGAGGGGTGAAGGGAGGAAGAGTGGGATGGAAGGAAAACAGGAAAGGAGTCAGAGAAAAAGAGTGAGGGAAAGAAAAAGATAAAAGACACAGAGATATGAAGGGATGAGAGAGAGAGAGAGAGAGAGAGAGAATGGTACTCAGGAAGGAAGGGTGAGATGGAAGGAGAAAAAGAAAGTAGTTTGAGAGAGACAGATGCAAAGATTGACATACAGACAGACAGACAAAGACAGACACAGACACATACTAAGGGGATAAGAGAGTACGACTTGGGAGAAGTGGGGGAAGGGATCGAGAGTGGAGTGGGAGAAGGGATCGAGAGAGGAGAGGGAGGAGTGGGAGAAGGGATCGAGAGGGAGAAATGGGAGAGGAGATCGAGAGGAGAGGGAGGAGCGGGAGAAGAGATCGAGAGGGGAATGGAAGGAGGGAGGAAAAAAGGATGACACAGATACAAAGATGGATGGTAATTGACAAAGGTGGAGGAGTAGATTGAGAGGGAAGAGAGGGAAGGGGGTGTAGGTGAAAGGTCGGTAGAGGAGGGGTGGGACGGAGGGAAATGAAAGGACTGAGAGAGAGAGAGATACAGAGCGCCAAAGACAGAAAGAAACAGACGGGAGAAGGTACGGAGAGAAGAGTAACGAGGGAGAGGATAAGGGATGGAGGAAGGAAGGGTGGGATGGAAAGCAAGAAGAGAAATACACTCTACGAATGGATGAAAGAAAAAAGAAGGAATAAAGAGGTTGAATAAGGAAAAAAAACAGAGAAAGACAGAAGGCGAAAAAGACGCAAAAAAGACTTAAAGAAATATATGGGTAGAAAAATGGGATTAAAAAGAAAAATAAAATGTAATGATATGTAGAAGAAAAGAGAATGGAGAGGCAACGGGGGGGGGGGAAGAAAAAGACACAAGAAAAAGGAAAGCGAGAGAGGAGTGAGGAAAGTACTGTAGGAGGAAAGGAAGTAACAGTAAATCAACAAGGGAAAAAAGTAAAGAAGGATTTAGGTCTGACATGGAAAAATAGTCCAGTTTGTCTCTCTTCATCCTCACTCCACATCTCCCCCCCGCCTCCTCTCTCTCTCTCTCTTCCCAGGCCAACTCGAGCCACCTCTCATACACTTCTCAACTTTCCTCCTCAAACCTCTTTCCTCTCTGTCTCCTCTCACCTCATCTCTCTCTCTTTCTCTAACCTTCAGTTTCCCTCCTCCAATCTCCTCCTTCCCTCTCCCCCCTTCTCTTTGATCCCACGACATCTCTCCTTTCCCTCCCGTTTCATCTATTCCTCCATATTCTCCTCCCCTCCCTCTTCTCCTCCTCCTCTCCCTCTTCCCTCATTTATCCTTCCCCTCCTTCATACCTTCCCTGCCTCCCTCCTCCTCTGCACCTCCTTTCACTAACCTTAAAATTTTTCTTCCTTTTATATTTCACTTGTCTTCACTTTTCTTTCGTTTTTTCTTCGTCATCTCACCTTCTCAGCTTAATTATTTCCCATCCTTTTTATTTTTTCCTTCATAACTTCCACCTTTTTCCCAGCTTAACTTTAATCATAGTTTTCTCCTTTTACTCTTTCCTTTCTTAAATTCTTCTTCTGTCTAGTCCGAAATCATTTGTTATCTAGATTTTCCTCTTCTGTTCTTTATTGTATTTTATTTTTTTCGTCTATGTCTCACAACTTAGCTATGATCGTCTTTCCCAATTATCTTACTTCTCTCTAATCTTCCATTTATCCACATCTCTCTCTCTCTCTCTCTCTCCTTCCTTCCTTCCGTCCTTCCTCCATTTCTCAAGAAGTTACAACGTCGTCCTCTTTTTTCTTTTCTATTTTTTCAACTCCTCTAGTTCCTCGTACCTCGCTGTTATTTTTACCTGCAGTTCACTTATTCCTCCCGATTTCCCTCCTCCATTTCTCCCTTCCTCCTCATCCTCCTCCATTTCTCCCTTCCTCCTCCTCCTCCTCCTCACACAGGTTAACTCTGCTCCAACGTCCTCTGCTCCCAAAGGCTTGATCAAACGTAAGGGAGAATGGAAAGGGAGGGAGGAAAGGTGAGAGAGAGAGAGAGAGAGAGAGAGAGAGAGAGAGAGAGAGAGAGAGAGAGAGAGAGAGAGGACAGAAAAAAAATATACCAAGGAAGAAAGTCCTGAGAGAGAGAGAGAGAGAGAGAGAGAGAGAGAGAGAGAGAGAGAGAGAGAGAGAGATGGACAGAAAAGAAATATACCAAGGAAGAAAGCCCTGAGAGAGAGAGAGAGAGAGAGAGAGAGAGAGAGAGAGAGAGAGAGAGAGAGAGAGAGAGAGAGAGAGAGAGAGAGAGACAGAGAGGAAAGGGAGCAGGTTAGGATGGGTTTGGTGGGGTTAGTGGGGGTTGCAGGTGAGTTAGTGGGGGTGTGGTAGGGGGTGGACGGAGGCATGGAGGGGGCAAGGAGGGGGGGTGGGGGTAGAGGAAGACTAATTCAACCATCTACTACCTCACTGACTCATCTTTGACTCACAGCACAAGACTCCACTCCTAAACCATATATCCATTGCATTTATCCACCCTTACAATTTATCTATCGACTCAAGGCTCCATTCTTTCCCCAGTGTCTATCTATTCACCCTTATAATCTATCTATTTCCTTAAGTACTCTCTCTCTCACCTGTCAAGATATACTCCTTGCATCTATCCATCCTTACAATCTATCTATTTCCTTAAGTATCCGTCTACCCCTTGCCTCTATCCACCCTTACAATCTATCTACTCAAATATCCACTCACCCCTATCTATTATCCCACTGTATCTATCTACCTTTACAATTTATCTATCACTGAGGGGCACAAAAACACTTCCTCACTCACCTGTTCACTCTCACAATTACAATATATACGGGGCTAGTCTATTTCTAAAGCGACGATAAATAACACAACATCCTTACATGACGAATATTCAGTGTTTTGCGAGAAGTGTGTGTGTGTGTGTGTGTGTGTGTGTGTGTGTGTGTGTGTGTGTGTGTGTGTGTGTGTGTGTGTGTGTGTGTGTGTGTGTGTGTGTGTGTGTGTGTGTGTGTGTGTGTGTGTGTGTGTGTGTGTGTGTGTGTGTGTGTGTGTGTGTGTGTGTGTGTGTGTGTGTGTGTGTGTGTGTGTGTGTGTGTGTGTGTGTGTGTGTGTGTGTGTGTGTGTGTGTGTGTGTGTGTGTGTGTGTGTGTGTGTGTGTGTGTGTGTGTGTGTGTGTGTGTGTGTGTGTGTGTGTGTGTGTGTGTGTGTGTGTGTGTGTGTGTGTGTGTGTGTGTGTGTGTGTGTGTGTGTGTGTGTGTGTGTGTGTGTGTGTGTGTGTGTGTGTGTGTGTGTGTGTGTGTGTGTGTGTGTGTGTGTGTGTGTGTGTGTGTGTGTGTGTGTGTGTGTGTGTGTGTGTGTGTGTGTGTGTGTGTGTGTGTGTGTGTGTGTGTGTGTGTGTGTGTGTGTGTGTGTGTGTGTGTGTGTGTGTGTGTGTGTGTGTGTGTGTGTGTGTGTGTGTGTGTGTGTGTGTGTGTGTGTGTGTGTGTGTGTGTGAGCTGAGAAACTAAGCTCACACACACACACACACTACACCCCTCATATCCATTACTGTACTAGTATAAAGTCAAACACAACGTCCCCTCTTATCACAAACACACACACACACACACACACACCTCATATCCATTACTGGGCTGGTATCAAGTCAAACACAACGTCCCCTCATACCAAACCCACATCACAAAAAAAAACATGGGGGAAAAAACACGAAAAAACACCTCACTCCTTCCTCTGTCCATCCACACCAACGTAGCAACACATCTATTCTTGCATACCTCACTCCATCTATCTATCGACCTACCTACCAATCTATTTTTGCATATACCATTCTTCTATCTACTCTGACATACCCCATTCCTCTACCTACCTACCTACCTACCCACCTACCTATCTATTCTTATATATCCAATTCCCCATTCAATCTACTGTTTGTATCTACTGTCAAATATCCCATTCCTCTATCTATCTAGTATATCCCGTTCTTCCATCTATCTATCGCTGTATATCTCATTCCTCTATCTATCCATCTACTGTCATATATCCCATTCCTCTATCTATCCATCTACTGTCATATATCCCATTCCTCTATCTATCCATCTATCTACGCATCTATCCATTTATCTGTATCTATCCACTGTTATATACCCAATTCCTCTATCAACTCACCCACTTCCAGAGAAACTTCCAATCTCTCAATCACGCAAACACTGGATGATAAAGGTTAATAATGAAGACAAACAGACAGATAACGACTGATGAAAGAAAGGGGCCGATAAGGGGAACAAGAGAGAAGAAAGACTGATATGGAGTGGAAAGACAGGTAACTGGGTGAAATGAAAGACAGCCCAGAAGCGATAAGAGAGGAAGGCTGTCAAGATAGGAAAGGGGAGGGGGGATAAAACAGGAGGTAGGCTGTCAGAGGAAAGAAAAAACACAAGAACGATAAGGAATAGTTGAATTGTGAGAAGAAAGTAAAAAAGATAAAACAGGGGAGGGGACGATGTCGATGTGATTAGAACACACACACACACACACACGAAAGAAAGATATGAAGGAGATAAAATTAGGCCTGAAAAGAGAGACCAGCATTTCTATACCCTCTTCACCCTAACCTGGCCCAGATTGGAGTGTATGGTTGCTGACTGCGTTGTAATTTGGATGCAGGCTAATTACACTTAATAACCGTAGGTGTCACATAAATGATCTTTACTAATTAGGGGTTTGCATTCCACCTGAGATACAAAGAAAACCTTGGTGATAAAAAGAAAACCTTACAGATAAAAAGAAACCTTGTGGAGATAAAACAACAATATAGATTAAAACACCTTAGAGATAAAAAGAAACCTTGAACATAAAAAGAAACCTTGTAGAGATAAAAAGAAAAACTTAGAGATAAAAAGAAAACCTCGTAGATAAATAAAAAACTTGTAGATAACAAGAAACCTTGTGGATAAAAACAAACCTTGCAGAGATAAAAGGAAAACCGTTGAAATAAAAAACCTTGTAGAAATAAAGAAACCTTGCAGAGGTTAAAAGACACCTGATAAAAAGAAACCTTGTAGAGGTAAAAGAAACCTTGTAAATAAAAAGAAACCTAGTAAAGATAAAAAGAAACCTAGTAAAGATAAAAAGAAATGTAGTAAAGATAAAAAGAAACCTTGTAGAGATTTAGAGAAATACCTTAGATAAAAAGAAACCTTGTGGAGCTAAAAAAGAAACCTTGCAGAGATAAAAAGAAACCCTTAGACAAAAATGACTAAAAACTAATAAAAAGAGACAAAATAAACACACCAAGAATGTGATAATAGATAGACGTTTTTAAGATAAGGGATATAGATAGATGGATACTTGGACAGAAAAAAGATAGATGTTGATAAGAGAGAGAGAGAGAGAGAGAGAGAGAGAGAGAGAGAGAGAGAGAGAGAGAGAGAGAGAACAAAGACACTCAGAGACACAGGAAAGACAGTCCCGTTGAGATAAGAGCGAGGGGGGCCCGTAGAGAGAAAGAGAGCAGAAGAGAGTGAGAGAGAGGACCTTTACCAAACTTTAATTAAGAAGGGAGGAACAAAAAGAGAGGCTGGGGCCCAATAAAGCACCTGCAGCTCCAACTTCCTTCCAGGGGCGATAAAGGAGGAACTGGAGGAAGGAAAATAAAGGAGGACGAGGGGGAATGACAATAAAGGAGAGGAAATGAAAAATATAGGAGAGGGAAATACAAAGAGAGAAAATGACAATAAAGAGAATAATAAAAAGAAGGGAGAATTGCAATAAAGGAGGAACATGGAGAATGGCAACAAAGGAAAGAGAATGACAATAAAGGAAAATACAATTAGAAAGGCGGATGGCAATAAAGGTGACAATAAAATAGGTAGAGAATGACCATAAAGGAGCTGGAGGAATGACAATAAAGGAGAATGAGGGGGAATGAAATAAAGAAAATGAAAATAAGAGACGTGAAATAAAGGAGAGAAACTGATAAATGAGAAGGGAGAACGAGAATAAAGGAGCTGGAGGAAAAAGAGTGAAGGAGGAGAGAGAATGACAATAAAGGAGAGAAAATGACAATAATGAAGGGAAAATGACAATAAAGTGCAGAGGAAGAATGAAAATACAGGTGTAGGAGGAAGAATGAAAATTGAGAATGAGGTCCAAGGATGACAATGAGACAGAAGGAATGAAATAACGGCTAGGGCAGGAAAAATGACATTAATGAGGAAGAATAATGACGAAGGAGAAGCATGGAGAATGAAAATAAAGGTGCTGGAGGGGAAAATGACTGTAATGAGGAGGAAGAATGATGAAGGAGAAGCTGGGAGAATGAAAAGAAAGGTGATGGAAGGAAAAACTGAGAGCAATGAGGAGAAATAATGACGAAGGAGAAGCATGAAGAAAGAAAAGAAAGGTGATGGAGGGGAAAATGATTGTTATGAGGAGGAAGAATGATGAAGGAGAAGCAGGGAGAATGTCAATAAAAGGACATGAGGACTGAGAATGAAGGAGGGGAGGAAGAATTGACAACAGGGTAAAAAGAGAGAGAATAACAATGACAGAACGAAGAATGAAAATAAAGACGGAGGAAAGAGAATGACAATAAAAGAGGGAGAATGACAATAATGGTGGAGGAGGAAGAATGAAAAATAAAGATGAAGGATGATGAAAATAAAGGAGGAAAAAAGAAATTACTAACAGAGGAAGAGGGAGAATAGGAATGATGGAAGAGGAGGAAGAGTGAGACATAAGATGGAGGAAGGCGAATGATAGTAAAAGATGAGGGAGAAAGAGTGAAGGAGGGAGAAGGAGTGAAGGAGGAAAATGAAGGACACTTTTTCTTCCTTATCTACTCCTTACTTCCATCTCTCACGTAACTTATTCTTTATTCATTCACCTTTTTTTAATTCACAAATAAAGAACCAAGGGATGAAAACCTGCAAAAGTTATTCGAGAGAGAGAGAGAGAGAGAGAGAGAGAGAGAGAGAGAGAGGTAATTAAGGTGACCTATTTATGCAGTTTATTTTTGCCCTTACCAGGCTGATTACACCTAGAGATCCTGATTACACCTAGATCCTGATTACACCTTGGAGATCCTGATTACACCTGGGAGATCCTGATTACACCTAGGAGATCCTGATTACACATGGGAGATCCTGTTACACCTAGATCCTGATTACACCTGGGAGATCCTGATTACACCTAGGAGATCCCCCAGAGGAGTATTCTATAAGGTAAGAATACTCGTTTGAAAGAAGCAAAAAATATATATATATTCGTCCCTGATAAAATTCTTAAAATATTTGTAGCTACGTCCTCGAAAAGAAATATATGCGTCCTAGAAAAAATAAAAATATATATCATTAAAAAAATATATATATATATATATATATATATATATATATATATATATATATATATATATATATATAGCCCCGGAAAAAAAAAAAAAAAAAAAAAAAAAAAAGTCCCATGAAGTGACAGGTGTCTCTTTTTTCACAGAGGATGAACAGAGAAAAGGAAAAAAAAAAATATTATATAAAACAAAAGATAAACAGAGGATGGAAAAATAAGACAAAATCCACGAAAAAAGGGAAAAAAACTGATTAACTTTCATATGTTTTTACAGAAGATAAAGAGTGAAAAAAACAGGTAAAAAAAAATATACCAGATTACAGGTGTCTTCCATTTAGAAAGCACCTGAAAGCACACACAAAAAAAAAAAAAAAAAAAAAAAAGAAGAAGAAGAAGAAGAAGCCTAAGACATGCCAAGGAAGATGGTATCCCTCCTTCCCGTCTCCCTGAATCCCAAACACTTCGCCTTTTCCCCAATCCCAACAACAACACCGATTTTTCACTCTTGCCTCTCCTGACTTCTTACCAGCCTGCTCCACCACTATCATGTATTCCAGACGTCTCTCTCTCTCTACCTTTCTCTCTCTCTCTCTCTCTCTCTCTCTCAGGTGGCCTTCCAATCACATATTCCAAACACTCCCTCTCCTAACACCCATCTTATCCCCTTTCCCTCCTTCCTTTTTTCCTCTCCATCTGAGTTTTCTTATCTTAGTCCCCCCCCCTTTCTCTCTCTCTCTCTCTCTCTCTCTCCCTCTCCCTCTCACACACACACACACACGTCATCTGCGTTACTCCTACCTTCATTTTTCTCCCTTCCCCATTTTTATTCACGTTTTCCTCTGCTACTATCTCCTGTAAATCTATCAGCATTCCAAAATGTTTTCCTTTCACACTAACCATAATCCATTTATTTTCCTTCCACTTTTCTTCCCTAGTCCCCTATAGCTGCTTTTACTTCCTTCTTTCCTACTCCCTTCCTCCTTCCTTCCATCTCCTTCGCACGTCCAGACAGCTACCTCTCCTTCCTTCTTTCCTTCCCGCTCTCCCACGCTCCTTCCTTCTCTCTCCTCCGTCCACCCACACAACTACCTTTCCTTTCCTACCACCTTCTCTCTTTCCTCCTTCCTCCTCCCCTCTCCTTCGCCCGTCCATACAGCTGCCTTTTCGTCTTCCTTCATCCCTCCCTACTCCTTCCCTCCTCTTCGTCCGTCTATACAACTTCCCTCCTCCTTCCTCTTCATTCCATCTCCTTCGCCAGCCCATACAAATACTTCTCCTTTCTTCCCTCCCTCCCTCGTTCTTCCTTCCCTCCATCTTCTTCACTTGCCACTACAATAACCCTTCCTTCTTCCTTTTTCCCTCCCCTTCACCAGCCCATATAAAACATCCTTCCTACCTGTTCCATCATTCCTTCCTTCTCATTCCCTCTCCATCGGTCCATATATCAACCTCCCCTCCCTCCCTCCTTACCTCTTCCTCCTCCCACCACAACTACCTCTCCTTCCTCCGTCCCTCCACCTTGCCTCTCCCGGGTGTCGTACTACTGATTGGTTCTAGGGAAGGAGATCAGTCGTATTCTGTTTACCTCTCAGGCCAACTTTTTCTGCCCCCCCACACGCCCTCACATTTAGATCACCTGTTTTTTGTTTACAGTGCAGAGAGGGGGTTGTTTACGTGTGTGTGTGTGTGTGTGTGTGTGTGTGTGTGTGTGTGTGTGTGTGTGTGTGTGTGTGTGTGTGTGTGTGTGTGTGTGTGTCATTGCTGTACTATACACCAGTAAAGTGCGCTTTGTGAGTGCGTGACGAGCGAGCGAGCGCCAAGTTACCACAATTTCCATCTTGATTTCTTCTTGACAGTAGCTGGACAATGAAAAATATACTGGAACGAAAGACATTCTCTCACATACACCGCCCCCCCCATCTCTGTCTGTCTCCCTCTCTCTCTCTCACACACACACACACACACACACCCACACTCACTTAGAAAACTCGAGATTCCACGGGGCTCCTACGCCTATATGGATGAATTTTTAGTTTATAAGAAAATTTACTAAATGAATGTAGCCCACGCAGGAAGAACACGAACTCTACTTCACACAGGATTAAAGTTATTGTCTTCTGCTTGGCGTGACGGTCGGGTAGGGGCGTGTCTGCTCATTTCCAAGCTCAACTGAGGGTAAACATTGCTAGCTCGCTCGTAACAATATTATATGCTCTTTTATGTCTGCCTTACTTTCCTCTCCTCGCTGAAGCACCAAGATTTACGCGAGTCACCATACTCACCTGTAAGAAAGAAAATAATATTAGCTACAGTTCTTTCAATCTGAGAGAGAGAGAGAGAGAGAGAGAGAGAGAGAGAGAGAGAGAGAGAGAGAGAGAGAGAGTCTTATTTCCTTTCCCCCCCCCCCAACATGGACATCTTTTTCAATAAATTCTGGCAACTACGGACCATTTTTTTCAGTTTCATAAAGACTTTTTTGACTAGGGGAAAAAAGGTAATTCCATTTACCCATTTACTAGGAAAGGACTCTCCAAAATGTAAATAAATAAATAAATAGTTACCTGGTTGAAAAGATTATAACAAAATAGTGATTTACGGTTTTACATAGACAACTATTTTTTGTTCCCTTTGTATTTCATGTTAGCAAAGGAATTAATATTATCACTCTCTCCACAGACAATTTCTCACAACAGACTTTCACAACTTCACGGACAGATTCCCACAACTACACAAACAGACTCTCACAACAGACGGATTTTATAACTTAACAACAGACACTTTTTAAACTTGACAGATTCACATAACATAAAATTCTCACATAACAGACAGACGCTCACAACTTCACAAACACATTACTTCATCAACACACAGTCTCACACTTCACAAACGGCTTCTCACAACTTCACAAGCTCTCAACTTCAACAGACAGACTTTATAACCTCACCAACAGACAGACATTCACATCTCCACCGACACATTCTCCCATCACAACAGCTGCATCCGCTCACAAGGTGCTTCCTATTTACCAACGTAGATGCCAGGGTCCATTTAAAGGTCCAGGGTCCCATTTAAAGGTCCCATCCCAACCCCACCCATGCGAGCAAGAATCAGTTGTTATTGTGCTGACGGCTGTGAATCACTCTCAATCTCCTTTGATACGTGTTAATTGCCCCCTTTTTCTCCCTAGTGAGTACGTGGTGGGATCAGCTGTGTTCTGTTTGTCTTCCGAGGGCTGTTTGTTTTGGCTGAGCAAGGGCGACAGCTGGCGACAGGAGAGATAGCGACATGGGAGGGAAGGAAGTAAAGCAAGGAGGAAGATAAAGGATGAGTAGACAGGGAGAGGAGGCAAGGAGAGATAGGAGAAAGTTTATGGGTGGAAGAAAAGATGGAGGAATGGAAGGAAGGAAAGGTGGGGGGAAGATTATGCGTGAAGGAAAACAGGGAGGAATGGAAGTATGGAATGGTAGGAGGAAGACTGTGGATGAAGGGAAGGAAAAGACGAATGGAGCAATGAAAAAACAAGAGAGAGAAAAGGGAAGTAAAGGATGGCATGGGGAAGAGGAGGGATTGAGGGAAAGGAAGAGAGGAATGTTGAAAAAAAAAAAAAAAAAAAAAAAAAAAAAAAAGGACGATAGAGAGAGGAAAAGAGAAGAAATGGAAGGTAGGAGGAAGAAAATGGATAAAAGAATGGGTGAAGAATAACGAAAAGACACAGTAATAGGGAAGAAAGTAAGAGAAGAAGAGGACAAGAGTTGAAGGGAAAAGGTGAGGGAGAGAGGAACAGAAAAAGGGGATAAGGAAGAAAGAAAGTATGGAAAGGTGAGAGGAAGGTTGAGAAGAAAGGGATGAAGGGGGAGAATGAAAGGGAGACTAAGGAAGGATGAGAGGGTGAGGCGAGAACTAGGAAAAGATGAGAGGGGAAGAACTAGGAAGAGATGAGGGGACGAGGTGAGAGTGAGAGGCGGAAGAAATGAGGGAGGAAAAGATCAAAGTGAAATGAAAAGCAGAGATGATAACGGAAAGGGGAGAGAAGGAACGAAGGGAGGAAATATGGGACGCAAGTGAGAGAGGGAGGAAAAATGAGAAGGGTAAAGATGAAGAGGAAAATGAATAAAAAATAAATAAGGGATAGAAATCAATAAATAAAAAAAAAAGAAGCAAAATAAAAGGACTGAAGAGAGAAGTAGGAAGAGGCAACAATAAAACAATGAAAGGGACACATAGTAAAATGAAAGACGGAAGTAAAAGCACAGGGAAAAAAAGGGAGAGAGAGGGATGGAGACAGCTGGCGAGGGAGAGAGGAGGGAGAGAGAGAGAGAGAGGGTGGAAGGGAAGGAGGGAGAAAGGGAGAAGGAGGGAGAAAGGGAGAGAAAAACTGACACTTCCTTGTACACTCAGCTCACGAACACACCCTCACTAATAGGTGTCAACACAGAGATACATATATGAATAGCTCTCTCTCTCTCTCGCCACATTTTTTACCACAAAAATACCGTGAAACTAACACATTTCTGATTCGACGTAGTATACACACACACACACACACACACACACACACACACACACACACACACACGAATCACTAAAACGCACTTGCTTTTATTTCCGTCTTCCCCTTCATCCTCCTACCCACCAAAATACACCCCACACACACACACACACACACACACACACACACACACACACACACACGTGAATCACTAAAACGCACTTGCTTTTATTTCCGTCTTCCCCTTCATCCTCCTACCCACCAAAATACACCCCTGCCTCTCTCTCATATATATTCTTTTAACACTTACAGCACTCAGTAAGATTCTGTTTTTCTTTACTATCTACGGGTCACTTTATTTAGCCTTGGGAAGAAATCTAGACTGGGGTTTATAAAACCCTCTCCAGTTGGAAAAAGTTCCCCGAGGTGAGTAAAATCGTCCGGAGGTAGCAAGAGTAAAGAGTAAAAGAGTATAGAGGAAGAGAGTAAAGAGAGTAAAAGGCAAAAGAATAAAGTAGAGGAAAAGAGTAAAGAGTAAAAAGTAAAGTAAAAGCAAAAGAGTAGAGAAAAAGAGTAAAGAGAAAAATAAAGTACAGAGCAAGAGAGTAAAGTAAGTAAAGAGTAAGAGTTAAGTAAAGAACAAGAATAAAGTAAAGATGAAAAGACTAAAGAGCAATAGTAAAGAGTCAAGTAATATGTGACAATGTAAACAGAAAGAGCAAAAGAGTGAAGAGTAACAGCAAAGTAAAGAACAAAAGTAAAGCAAAGAACAATACAGTAAAGAGAAAAAAAATCATAATGTTGATGTCTTAACCCTTTAAAACGACGTCTCACCTGCACACACCTTTCACATATCCTCTAATTAACCTGCACCTTCACCCACACCCCACACTTCCTTTCATTTCTTTTTAATCACCCACAACCAACCCTCATGTCCATCTCATATCTAGATCCTTTATTATTTGTATTATTACTTTCTTATTTTCATCCTCAAACACATACAGTTCACATGGTCTATCCTACTTCCACCTCCTGTCTCCTAACACACCTGTCCTCGACACATTCAGCTTTACATTTTAACCTCGCAACCTCTCACATAAACATCTCATTTCTCTTACATCCCTGCCACACATCCTGTTTTCATTGTGTCTCCTCGCACACCTCTCTCACAACCACAACATTCCTCTCACATGCCTTCCACACATTCTGCTTCCACTTTTGCCATCTCAAAGACATACTCCACACATATACTGCTTTCAATCTTCCACTTCATACACCTCTCTCACATACCACAACTCCACTTAGTTTTGATATCTCTCTCACATTTCCAGTCTCCACTTATACTTCCACACACATCCTGCTTTCATTCTAACACATCACAAATCGGACCTCCACACTTCTACACATCCTGCCTCCACCTATCTTACACACACCCTGTTTTCACTCTACCTCCTCGCACATCTTTCTCACATCACATACTCCCATACACATTTGTCCATTACTTACTCTGTTTTCACTCTACCTCCTCGCATGCCCCTTTCACATACCTCATTTCCTTATTTCCTTCACATCCCTTTTACAAATCATGGTTCTGACTTTCCCTACCCAAACACCAACCCACGTATATCCTGTTTTCACCTTCCCACTTCCGACACCACACCCATACACCCCAACACATATTTGCCTCACACTTATTCACACATCCTTTTTCCACCTCTGCCTTCTCACACACTTATCCCACGAATCCTACTTCAACTTCTGCCACTTTACAAATCCTTCCTACTTATCCTGTTTTCATTTTACGTTCTATGATTTACTTTACTATCCTTGTCTTTGACCCAGAAAAGTTAAGTTTCTTTTAGTCTACCTTATAAGAAACAGAGTCAAAAAGGGCAATGAATCTATTACCCCCTTCCTCAACATCATCCCTAAAGCTCCCTCTTCCACATCATCATCTCCATTCCCCCTTCCCTTCCCCTTCAACATCCCTCACTCCTCCTCCCTCGACCTAGCATCCACCCTTTCCTTCCTCCAACCCTCCTCCTTCCTGCTATCGTCATCCTTTCTTTCCCCCCTTCCCCACCCCTCTCCCTCCCTCCTCAGCATCATCCCTCTTCCCCAACATATCATCGACTCTCCTCTATCATCACTCTTCCCCCAGCATCCACCCTTCCTTCCTACCTACCTACCTATCCTCCCCCAATATCATCCCGTCTTTTCCAATATCCACTCTTCCTACCCTCTCCGAACATCACCCCTCCTCCCCATCATACACCCTTCTTACCCACGTACTCTTCCCTAACATAACCCTCCCCCCTTCCCCAATCCCTGCCTTCTCATAATCATCCTTCCTCCTTCTTCCCTTTCCCTCTCCCCCTTTCATCCCCCCAAATCTTTTAGCTAGCCATCCTCCATTATCCCTCCTTCTTTCTACCCCAGCATCTCTCCGTCTTTCCTCCTCCTTCCTCCACCACCATCCCTCCCTTCTTCCTTCCCCAGCATCAACCTCCCCCCTCCCCCGGCAGACCCAAGGGAAGACCTAAATTTACAGCAGGTCTCTGGCTGCCACACAGACCACAATGGCACTACGGCCGCTGTTTGCCCCACCACACACCAAGACCCACACAAAAAAATACAATAAAAAAATACATTCTCTCTTCTCAGCCACTGTGTAGCAAATGGCCCCCCTATTCTTCCTTCTTTTATTTCTGACCAACTTTTAATATTTAAACGTGTTGACTTGTGCGTATATATACATACATACATATATATACATACATACATATATATATATATATATATATATATATATATATTTATATTTATTTATATATTTATTTATCTTTACTTCGTCTTAGCTATTGCGCAGTTAAATCTCCACCTCCTTCTCTTATTTCCGGCCTTCTTTTTTTTCAACCAGTTTTTATAGAATCCTCTACGACTAATATTATTTAAGTCTTTACCTGACTACACACAAAAAATAATAATTCTCATATGTTTGCAATAGTCCAGTTAAAGCCCCTACTCTTCCTTCCTTTATTTTCGACCAGCTTTTATACAATACTCTTCTTCTTTTGCCAGACGCCTTAATCCCGTAAGGGGTGGCCACAAACAAATCGCCTCCACGTCGCTCACTCTCCCCCCATTTCACTGCCCTGCTCCCGGCTCACACAGCACTCTCTCATATAATACTCCTGAACTAATAATATTCTGACGTTACTACCAGCATACATATGTGTGAATATATTCATATAAATTTGGTCTTACCCTTCGTTAAGTAAAACCCTCGAGTCTTCCTTTTAAAGTGCTCCGTTTTTCCTCTTGACATTCTGACACACTATTTATCTACTTATATAGGAGTATTTAATCTTTTTCCATAAATACTAGGATATCTTCATAATGTAGTCTTTAACAACAGATAACCAATCTCTCAGCCACTGTGCAGTAACTCACTTATCTTCCTTTGCATTCTGAGCTGCACAATATATTCATTTTCTTCATCTTTCAAACTATAGATACTAAACAAAATCTCCGTAAAAAGTTAAAACACTCATTTGTTTCAACTTTATCGACGTACAAAAAACTTAAGACACTCTTTTCTTTTCTTTTTTTTTCGACGCACGGTAAAGATTTTTACAATCGGATAAAACCCTATCAATTTTATAAAGCCTCGTATCTATCTATCTATCTGTCTCTATATATATCCGCCAGAAAATATTAATATCAATCAACAGGGCACTTTTTGGATGCTATTTTTAATCTTACTTCCACAATTAATACCTACCCACGTGTAATAGGTAAAGTTTCTCTCTCTCTCTCTCTCTTTCATCCATCGTTAATCTTCTCTCTCTCAGTATCACCCTCTATCAATCTATGTCTGCGTACCTCTCTGCCTGCCTCCCTACCTTGTCTGTCTCTCTCTCTCTCTCTCTCTCTCTCTCTCATCCGTCGTTAATCTACATCCCTCTTTCTCCATTTCCTTCTCTCCTTCGTATCGTTCAATTACTTCCTTCCCTTCACCCCATTCTTCACTTCCTCCTCCTCTGCTTCTCCTCAATTACTTCCCTTATTTATTACCTCCTCCCTCTTCTTCCCTGTCATTCCCCTCTGTCTTCATTCCCTCTGATATCTTAAGTAATACATGGCCTTCTTAAGATCCTCCTTATCGCGTCTTGTCAATATCTTAGTACTTCTTATCAATCCATCTTCCTCCTCCTCTTATCCTTCACTGTCATTTCCCTCTTTTCCCATTCTCTGATATCTAAAGCAATTTCTGGCCTCTTAAATATCTTCCATATAGCATCTTATCAATATCTTAGTACTTCTTATCAATCCATCTTCCTCCTCCTCCTCTTCTTCTTCACCGTCATTCTTCTTTTTCCATTCTCTGATACCTAAAGCAATTTCTGGCCTCTTAAATATCTTCCTTATCGCATCTTATCAATATCTTAGTACTTCTTCTCTCCTCCTCCTCCTCCTCTTCTTCCTCCATACTTTCAACTCCTCTTAACCCCTGCACACCGATGACCAATTAATCTGTTCATTCTTCTGCTACCTGACGATTTTAAAACTCTTTCAGTCCCATGTCGCTTTTTCTTCTATATTCTTGTAACTTCCAAACAAATTTATTATCACTAGTTTTTATATCTATCATCATCATCAGAAGCAGCTGCAACATCACCATCATCACCACCACCACCACCACCATCATCATCATCATCACCATCACCATCATCATGAACATCAGCATCATCAGCAGCAGGATCCAACCTCCCCCCCCCCCTCAAGTACGAGTGGTAACAAGAATAAATACACAGAGGCGTTAAGTAATGATAAGTGTTTACTACAGGGTAAAGGAGCTGAAAGACCATTAACCCCTTCAAGACGTCAGCTCTATCCTTCAAGACGTCAGCTCTATCCTTCAAGACGTCAGCTCTATCCTTCTAGACGTCAGCTCTCCCCTTTAAGACGTCAGCTCTCCCCTTCAAGACGTCAGCTCTACCTCTATTATTTTTCTTTTTCTTTTATAAATTAGTTTTTTTTTACCATCGTTCCTCGTCTTCAAATTTGTCTTTAAGATGGTTTTCATAAATTTATTCTTCCTGCTGAGAAACTTTATTATTTCTTAAGATTAGGAAGAAGAAACTGGAATAAATGGGTAAAGACAAGCTGAATGAAACACCCAGATGTGTAACTAGAAACAGACTCTCTCTCTCGATTCATCCCCTCGTCCCATACCTCCACTTCTGTCGCCCTCCTCCATTTCTTTCTCCATTATTCCCTTCTCTCTCTCTCTCTCTCCCTCCCTTGCCTTTCCTCCACCTTCTGCGCACTCTCGCTTCAAACACACACACATACGCTCTCTCATAAACGCCCCTTCTCTCTCTCTCTCTCTCTCTCTCTCTGGTGCGATAGCGTCTCCCACACGTTAAGATGGAGAGATAAGGGGGTCACGCTAGCGGGGGTGTTGCCCCCCACCTCTCTCTCTCTCCCCACACACACACACACAGACACACATTTTCTCTCAAAATTCAGCTATTTTATTCTCTCTCTCTCTCTCTCTCTCTCTCTCTCTCTCTCTCTCTCACACACACACACACACACACACATTTTCTCATAATTCAGTTATTTATTTTATTCTCTCTCTCTCTCGACGTATCATGGCAAGCTAGAGTTATAGGCCCGTATTCTCGTCTGTTACGGAAGCTCCCTCACACCTCTTCCCAAGCGATTTATTCTGCTTATAACACCCTGCCGTTCTCCCTTACACCTATTCCTAAGCGATTTATTTTGCTTATTACTCCTTGCCGTTCTTCTTCACACCTCTTCCTAAGCGATTTATTTTGCTTATTACACCTTGCCGTCCTCTTCGGTGTTACTTACGTCATTCTGTTATCACCATACTTTGCATAAATAACGCAAAAAGCTGTATTACCCAGCCGTACCCAAACATAAATCGCTAAGGAAAAGGTGTTAGGGAGCTTCTGTAACATATACAGAAAGTACCGGTAGCTTTTATGTACGCGGTTATGCATATGACAGGTGAATAAAGCGCTTTGTGGCAAGTGCTAAGGATGTATGGGAAAGTTTTAAGTGCTGGAGGAGTTTTTACTAAAGGAATGGAAGGAACAGGGTATGTGTAAGAGAGGGAAGCGAGGAGGTGTTAGGTGGGAGGGATGTGGGGGAGATGTAGGGGGTGTGGAGGGGTGTGGGGGGTGTGGAAGGATGTGGGGCGCATGCGGGAGGGGTGTGGGGTGCGTGGGTATGTATGGAAGGGGTGAGGGTGTGTGTGTAGAGGGATGTGGGGTGTGGGTGTGTATGGAAGGGGTGTGGGGTGTGTAGGAGGGATGTAGGAGGAGTGTGGGGTGTGTGTGAGGTGTGGGTGTGTGGTGGGGGTGTGGGAGGGGTATTTATAAGACAGACAGGGAGTGAGGAAGACAGAAGTATACCAGCTGGTGTTTGCAGACGACAAAGTATACACGGCATACTCAAAAGATAAACGTTCACAGTCAGTATACGATCCCGGAAGAGATTTTATGACGAGGAAACTGAGTACGGATGGGAAGAAAATGGAGGAGGAGGAGGAGGAGGTGGTGGTGGTGATAAGTGGCAGACACAGCACAAAGATATGAAAGTCAAACTGGGAATGATTGAAGACAGTGAGTTGCTTTTACGAATTCGTGAGCAGAAAGGGAAGAGGATACTGAAGAAAATTTAATAAACCGTATATATAGATGAGATTGGACAAAGGTGCTGGGGATATTAAGAAGTATGTGAAAGAAAAAAAAAATGTCTTCCTCTATCCATTCTTCTCTTACCCTGACCTCCAGTGTTGAGTATTTTGTCTTTATTTTTTCTTAAGAGGGAATATATTGCATGATGCTGGCCTTTGGTTCCTTCTTCTTAACCATTAAAAAGAATAAAAATAAAAAATAAAAAAATGGTATCCGGAAAAGAACTTATTTTGAGTTTGTCCTTTGGTTTAGGGTTCCTTGGATGGAACAAATTTATTCTACTGTGTGTGTGTGTGTGTGTGTTTCTACGTGTGTGTGTTTTTCTTCACATTGTGTGTGTGTGTGTGTGTGTGTTTCTACGGGTGTGTATTTTTCTTCACGTTGTATGTATTTTTCCCCACGCTGTGTGTGTGTGTGTGTGTGTGTGTGTGTGTATTTTTCACCACCTTAACAGTCAGTTTCTTATACACGTCCCTAATTACTCTCTCCATCGCCTCCATATGGCCGACTCACATCAAAGCAGTTCTCGTGAGGGGGAAAAAAAAAATCGTAATGCCAACACACGATGATAATTAACACGAACGATAACTGTAAATACTCGGCAGCGTTCGTATTGCATGAGGGACGGGGCAACGTTGCAAAAGGAGGCTTAATTGTATTACTAGAGTTATTTTCTGTATGCAACATTACTAACATTACATTCAGTTTTCAATAATAACAACAATACTTTCATATACACACACTGGTATGTTCACTGTATGGCCCGTATTAGACAGACAGATAGATAGACAAGACAGTAAAATAGATATACACAGATATAGATAGACAGATGGATGGATGGACAGATATAAAGATGCAGGGGGGGGGAGAGAGAGAGAGAGGGGGAGAGAGAGAGAGAGAGAGAGAGAGAGAGAGAGAGAGAGAGAGAGAGAGAGAGAGTTAAAATATTCGCCCACTGGTCTAAAACAGCGCGGCTCTGTTCCGATTTCCTGGTTCATTTTTTAACAGTAGTCTAATTACCGACTGGTTTAGCGAGAAAGAGAGGGGAAAAATGTGGCGTTCCTAAAGCGTTCGGAACTGGGGAGCGTCCAAAATACCTCCAAGTCTACAACAAAAACATTATTAAACTAGAACACTGTAAAATTGTCCAAGGACAATTCTGATAAAGAAAAACTTCCCAAGGCCATTGCCTTCTAGAAACCAAGCTATAAAGGGACCTTGAGGTCAAGGTCACTAAGCTTGTGGATGTCACCTTAGGTCATTACAACCTATAAGTCAACCAAGTTCAGTGGCTGTAGCTTTAATCCTTCATAAAGTTAGGTGACATCCGCAATATCCAGAATTTTTTACCCCAGACGATCACACAGAATAATCCACCGATTGGAACCATATTCTTTTCCGCACTGCGGCCGCCTTAAGGTTATATTGTAGTAACTCTTCAGCCTGCTACTTTAAGCGGTTTCTGAGAGACTGTCCCAGAATCAGTATATATATATAATTTTTTTTTTTAATATCCGGCGATTCAGTTGATGGATTGCTATCATATTTGGCCAGGAGAAGCCGCCAGCTGGGCGATTAACCTCTTTGCGTCCAGTGTCCTCAATACAGGACGAAACTGGGCGTTTTCAAAATTTAATAAAGAAGGGAACCCCCGGGTAGGGACCTATGAGTTTCGCGATTATGAGCCGACAGGCGGAGAGCGGTGCACCTAGCACCCTTCCAGCAAAATCCCTTGCACAGCAACTCTGGGAACTAAGGAGTTAACCTGACGAAGTTTGAAGGCTCTAGGCCACAGAGCCTCCGAGTAATGGCCACTTACTTTTTAGGCAGAAAGAATAAGAACACCGACAAAAGCAAGAAAACTTCCCACGGACTGGGCTTTAATAAATAAAATAATTGATAAAGATAATGGGCAGATCCTTGTTAACCCCCTTTTAGAGAGCGTAGGAACCCGAGGCATGGATAACGATGGCTACAGAAATAATTAATCGACATATTTTTCTTAAATTCTTGTTTTTCGCTTAAAGGTATCTCCACTGGGCTGAATAAAATTGCTTTGTGGTATCCCGAATAACATTAAAAGACGTGTCAGCGTCTTGAATGCGTTACTGAAAATCTGGAGGACTTGAAGGTGAAGGAAAGAATCTGGAGGTAGGGAGGGTACAATCGACATGGCGACAACGTAGGGATTTTTTCCTGAAATTTACGTATCTCAATTATTGGAGAAAATAATTACAACCGATGATAATTACGAATATGACGATGACGATTACTTATATTATTATTATTATTACAGATAGATTTGTCCCGTCTCTTCTTGGGGCTATGATACGAGTAAATAGGTGTGTGTGTAAGTAAACTGGGAGTGTGTCGTCCTGTCTCGGTTACCCCCTTCTTTTGGGGAAGCAACCTAGGTATACAGATAGATAGATATCAGAAGGCAACCTAGGTATACAGATAGATAGATGGGTAGATAGATTACTATTATTATTATTATTACGACAGTGACGATGACAACAATAATAATGATAAAGAACCCCACAACACCACCACCACCACAAACTACACCAACAATGCTCACTTCCCTAACTGGCCAACCATCCAACCTCCCTAACCCTCACCTAACCCAGTCCCACCAACCCACATCCAAAGAAAAAACAAACAGAACAAATCTTGGCTCTAAGCGGAATGGCCCGATTGAGCGAACAAAATCTACTGGACAAATTCGCTACTCTGAGAAAAACCCTGTGGACTGAATCGGTATTTTTCAGAATGTATCGTTCAAGGAGAGCGAGCGTTCGGTTACAGGTGTACGGATCCCTTTAACTCAGGTGGCCGTGTTCCGTGAATATAACAAACGTACACAAACACACACGGACACAAACATACACACATACGGACACGTACACACACGCACACACAAATACCGACAGACCAACTGACACACCCACACATGACTGACTGACAGACTGGCACACACACACACACACACACACACACATCGACAGGCGCACAAACCTATACTGACACACATGAGTACAAGATTAAACATACACACAGGTACACAAATACACCTAAAAGCAGAAGGTGAAAGGCAAACACAGAGAAACTAGAATAAAAACTGCACACACACACACCAAAGGGAAAGTAAATATAGTTCAAATAAGAAAAAATACACACACACACACACACACACACACACACACACACACACACACACACACACCAAAGGGAAAAGTAAATACAACTCAAATAAGAAAAAAATTCACATACCGACACACACACACACACATACACACACACACACTTCCTCCAAACGCAATTTCATATTTTATTGTTTATTATGGATTTCGCATTCGTAAACGACTGGGCTTTGAAAATACTGGGAGGAGGGGGAGGAGGGAGGGTAAATTTTGGATGAGGGGGGGGGAAAGGGAGGGGAGGGAGGAAAGGGAGAAGGGAAAGGGGACAAGATATGACTAAGTCGGCTGAGGAGAGGAGAGGAAAGAGGGAAGAGAGGAATGGGAGGAGGGGAGATGGTCGAGGGAAGGAAGGAAAAGGGAGAGAGGAGACGGAAAGGGAGAGGGTGAGGGAAGAGAGGAGGGGGAAGAGGGTATGCAAAGTTAGGCTGAGGGGAGCAGAGGAAGGGGAAACGGGGGAGAGAGGAAGTGGGAGAGAAAAAGTTAAGTGGAGGGTAAAGAAGGGAGAGGGAGGGGAGAGGGAAAGAGGGTAAGGTACGTTGACATTGGAGGAGAGGGTGGGGGGAAGGGCAAGAGGGAGGGGGAAAGGGGAGGTAGGGGGGAAAGGGGAGGTAGGGGAGAAAGGGGAGGTAGAGGGGAAAGGGAGTAAGGTACGTTGACACTAGAGAGGGGAGGGGAAGAGCAAGTGGGAGGGGGGAAAAAGGGAGGGGGAAGGGAAAGAGAGCAGTAATGCTGACTGTGGAGAAGAGGGGAGCGGAGGGAGAGTGAAAGGGTAGAAGGGGAGGGGAGGGAAGGGGAAAGAGGGTACAGTAAATTAAGCTGAAAAGGCAGAGTAGAAGGGGAAGAGGAGGGAAGGGAGAGAGGGAAGAGGGTAAAGTAAGCTGAAAGTAGAAGGGCAGAAAAGTAGGGATGGATGAAGGGAAGGAATAAATGGTGAGTGAAAAGCAAAGGAGGGTAGAGGATAGGAAAGTAGGGAAATGGGGGATTGGGAAGAGAAGCTGGAGTGAGGGGAGAAAAGGTGAGGGAGGGAGAAAAAGTGAGGGAGGGAGAAAGGGGAGAGGGGTAAGTTGAGCTGAGAGGAGGTAAGGAAGGAGGGAGGCTGGAAGTTAGGATAAGGATGAGACAGGAGAAGGGCATGTGGGGAGAGTAAGGAAAGTTATGTCGAGAGAGAGTGAGCGAAAAAAGTAAATTTGTGTGTGTGTGTGTGTGTGTGTGTGTGTGTGTGTGTGTGTGTGTGTGTGTGAGAGAGAGAGAGAGAGAGAGAGAGAGAGAGAGAGAGAGAATATGGTGATTCAGGGAGTGGAAGAGAGAGGTGGGGGTGGAAGTGAGAGCAGTGATGGATGATAGGGAGGCCTTGTCACCAAATGGGGGGGGGGTTAAAAGAATGGAGGCTGAGAGAGAGAGAGAGAGAGAGAGAGAGAGAGAGAGAGAGATATGGATGTTAGGAATGCAGGTGTCAGACAGGTAAATAAATCAAGACAGGTAATTCACTGCTTAGTAAAAAAAAAAAAAAAAAAAGCAAGATGGAGGTCAGAAAGGTAGGTCTTAGATTGATAAGGTGTCGGAAGGTGAAGGAATGATAGGTGTCGGAAGGTGTAGGGAAGAATGGTGTCGGAAGAGGTGTGTTAAGAAGACAGACGTTGAGATGAACATACGTGCCACATGGGTACTTGCAGGTGTCATAAGACGTGTCAGATGGGCATGGAAGAAGCAGGTGTCAAATGGGCAAGGTGTCAGGTAAGTAGGTGACAGGTGGGTAAGAACATGTTAGTTAAGTAAATGTCAGGTGAGTATGAAGGTCTTACATGGTGTGGGGATAGGAGAGGTAAATGAGTGTGTGTGTGTGTGTGTGTGTGTGTGTGTGTGTGCTTTCTTACCTGAGCTGTGTGTGTTTACTTTTCTCCTCGGTGTGTGTGTGTGTGTGTGTGTGTGTGTGTGTGTGTGTGTGTGTGTGTGTGTGTGTGTGATATGGAGGGAGAGGGAGGGGGTGTCGGCACCGGGGGAAGAGGCGCCATAACAATAACCTTTTATGCTCGCTGAGGGGCCTGTTTACATCCAGAGCCGGGGGCCAGTCAGCGAGCGTAACGTTACCTCACCTTCTTTACTATTTTGGTGGCGTCAGGTAGGGTTCAGGGGACTGTTGAACACCGACCAATTACGAACGCAGAAATAATAAGCGAGACAAGAAATAAAGAATGGGAATGAATGAATGAATGAATGAACGAGTGAATGAGTGAAAGAACGAATGAATGAATGTGTGAATGAATGAGTGAATGAAAGAACGAATGAATGAATGAGTGAATGAAAGAACGAATGAATGAATGAATGAGTGAATGAATGAATGAATAATAGAAAAACCAAATTATTTTATGAGGTCAAGTAAAGTAAAATGAACTGCTGAAAATAAATTGGTTTATACAGAAAGTGGACATAATTTGAAAGCGTCCGAAAAAAATAAATAAATAAATAATAATAACGGAAAGGTGGATGGATGATGAAAGGAAAAAGGAATGGGAATGGGGGGCATGTAGCAACGGCGGAAAAATGTGTGTGTGTGTGTGTGTGTGTGTGTGTGTGTGTGTGTGTGTGTGTGTGTGTGTGTGTGTGTGTAGAGGGAATGGTTGAGCAGGAACCATATATCAAGAGAAATAAAAACGATAAATGCGACAAGAAAGGAAGAATTATGGGAGACTTACGAAAGAAAAATGGAAATCAGGGTACACATGCAGTAACGACGAATATAAACACACACACACACACACACACACACTTTACTCATATTTAGAGAGGATTTAACTCATTTGGAGGGGATTTAACTCATATTTAGAGGGGATTTTATTCATTTAGAGAGGATTTTACACATATTCTGAGAGGATTTTACTCATATTTAGAGAGGATTTTCAAACTGAAGGGGATTAAATGAGATGTTGCTTTCGTTACCATCAATCCAAAGTTGCACAAAATCGTAAAGCATGGAAAATAAATAAATTAAATAAATAAAATACGTTCTCGCAGTGAAGGGGTTAAGGGGGTGTTCAATTAATACAGGTGTCATTTCAATTGCTTCTCCCACGACCTGCCCTGACCTCACCTGGCAGAAGCTGAAGGAAATCGTCTGGAGGTGGTAAGAATAAACAAGAAAAAAATAAACTCATAATTTCTAGTACCGAAGGGGTTAATGGGTGAATCTATTAACCCCAATGTCCCTTCAATACCCTCTAATTAACTTGACCTCTTCTGACCTCGTACAAGCTGAAGAAAATTGTCTGGAGGTAATAATAATGAACTAGACTCATACTTCCTGCTTGTGAAGGAGTTGACAGGTGAATTGATTAACTCCAATATCCCTTCAACAACTTTTACTAACATGACCCACCTTGACCTCACCTGACCTGACACGCTGAGTAAAACCGTCTGAAAAAAAATGCTACTCATATGTCCTCGTGGTGAAGGGGTTAATGGGTCTTTTAATCAAATCCCAATGTCATATTCAACTCCCTCTGCTGATCTGACCCACCTTGACCCAGGCTGACCCGGTAGACGTCAGAGTCACGAGAGACGTCTATTCCGGGATCATTGCAAACTTTCTTCATTAGCATCCAAGTCCTTCCCTCCTCCTTCCTTCCTCCCTCTCCCTCCCTCCTCCTTCCTTCTCCCATTCCCTCCCCCCTACCTCCTTTCCTCCTCCTGTTTATCATTCCCTCGCCTTCTCCTTTTAATCCCTCCTCTGTCCATCTTAATCTTGTCTCATTCCTTCGCCTTATCCTTTCGTCTCTTCCTCCCTTCTCCCTTCCTCTTCCTGTTCAACTGTGGTATTTTCTTCTGCTTTCTCCTTTCGTCAAACTTCTCTTAATCCTTTCTCCTTCCCTCCTTTCCCTTCTCTTTCGTTCTTCTCCCTCCTTCTCCACCTTTCCCTTCCTCTCCGTTTAGCATTCCCTCACCTTCTTACGTCCCCCTCCTCCTCCCCTTCCTCCAATTATCTTGTTTCCTTCTCACTCATCCATCCTTCCTTCCTATTACTAACTCCTCCTCCTCCTGTTTTCCCTTCCCATTCCTCCACTTGCCTTCCTATTCTTAAGTTCACAGGTACAGTCTTTGCAGCTTCGAAAGGACCAATATGTCTGTCGCTGTCTGCTTTGCTTTGCACTCCTTTGTATTCATCCTCCCCTCCTACATCTCTTCTTCCTTCACTTTTCCTTTTTATTTTTCGTTCCTCTCCCTCCTTCTCATCTGTCTCCATCCTTCTTCCTTCCATGCTTCTCTCCTCAAACTACTCCTCCTCCTCTTCTTCTTCCTCCTCCTCCTCATCTTACTCCTCTCTCCGTTCACTTCCTTCTCCTTATCTTCACTTTCTTCTAATATCTCTCCTCACTCCTTCTTTCATTCCTCTGTTTCTTTTCCTTGTTCCTAACATCCTCTTCCCCTGATTTTTACATTCTTCTACTTGCCATTTTCCTTTCCTCTCAACCTTTCACTGGCCCTGTTCTCTCCCTCCATCCATTACTTCCCTCTTCACTCCCTTTCTCCATTACCTCTTCTCTCCCCCTCAAAGCTGTTCTCCTCTTCTCTCCCTCTCATCATTATTTCCCTCTTCTCTCCCTCTCATCATTATTTCCCTCTTCTCTCCCTCTCCATTATTCCCTCTTGTCTCCCTCTCTCCATTACTCCCTCCTCTCCCTCTAACCACTATTACCCTCTTCTCTCCCTATCATTATTCCCTCTTCTCTTCCTCTCACCAGTATTCCCTCTCCTCTCCCTCTCACTTTCCTCTTCTCTCCCTCTCACCATCATTTTCCTCTTTTTTTCCCTCTCCACCATTCTTTCATTATGTCTTTATTGGTCCTTATTTTCTCCTTCCCAGCATTTCTTTCCTCCATCCCTTGGTCTCCTCTTCTCTCCCTCCCGTTCTTCTTTCCTCCCTCCTTTTGTCTCCTCTTCCTCCCATTCTTCTTTCCTCTCTACCGATAATTATCCCTTTTCTCTTCCCCTTCCATTTTTTTTTCTCCCCACCTCTAACGCTCTCTCCTCTCTCCCTCCGATCCTCTCTTCTCTCCTCTCCCTCCTACTACTATTTACCTCCCAAGCTTCGACTGCCTCCCGTCTCTCCTTTTCTTTTTTTTTTCCCCCCTCTTCTCTCCCCCCCCACCATTCTTTCCTCTCTCTTCTCTACCCCCCACCATTCTTTCCTCTCTATTATCCCCCTTTTCTCCCTCCCACCATTGTTTCCTCTCTCCCTCTCCTCTTCCTCCCACCATTTTTTCCTCTCTATCCTTACCCCTCTTCTCTCCCTCCTCGCTTTATCTCCACTCTCTCCCTCTACCTTTATCACCCTTCTCTCCCTCTCATCAATTCCTTTTTTCTCCCTTTCTCTCTCTCTTCTCTCCCTCCCACCATTCTTTCCTCTCCACCTCTATCCCTCTTCTTACCCTCCCATTATTCAAGTTTTCTTCCTCTTCTTCCTCCCACCATTCTCTCTTCTCTACCTTTATTCAATCTCTCTCTCTTTTATTCAATCTCTCTCTCTCCCTCCCGCTCTCTCTCTCACACCTCTTCACAACGATGATGCCTTATACACCCTATTCCTTACAAGACGATTTTATTCAGCTTACGAGAGACTTAGAAGGATTAGATAAAGCCTTCATTAACCCCTTCATTACCAGGTGTATAGAATCATGAATTAGTAGCCACACAGGTAAATCACGTCCTCGGTCTGAAGTTAATTACCCCCTTTCTTTCCCCCCATTTTTCCCCTCCATACTTCAGACCTTAATCATCTGTCTTCTTTCCCTACCCCATTTTTTCCTCCCCACCTATAATTGTCCCTCTTCTCTCCCTCCCATCGTTCTTTCCTCCTCTAATTGTCCATATTCTCTCTCCCTCTCCTCCCTCCTCTCTCTCTCCCTCCCTTCCAATCAGTGCTCCTTATCTTGCCATCTCCCACTTCTATCTCCTCTCCTCCCTCTTCATTTCTCCCTTTCTGCTCCCCCTCCTTTCCTCCTCTCTCTCTCTCCCTCTTTTTCCTCATATCCTTTGTGCCTAATCACCATCGCTCTTCTCGTCTTTTATCTCTCTCTCTCTCTCTCTTTCTCCTCTCACTTTAAGTTCGTCACTGCTCTTCTCTTCTCACTTCCCCTCTTCTCTCCCTCTCTTTTCTCTTGCATTCCCTCCCTCCTTTCTCCTGCTTTCCCTCCCTCCCTCCTCTCCTCTCCCTCTCTCCATATCTCACTCTCATACTCCCTCTTCTCCCTCCTAGCAGCCTCTATTCCTTTCTCTCTTTCTCTTCCACTCTTCTCATTTCTACCTCCCTCCCTCCCTTCCGCCAGCACCAATACCCTTCCTCCCTAGCCAGTCTCTCTCTCTCTCTCTCTCGTCGCACCACTTCCTACCCTTCGTCCCTCCCCTTTGTCAGCCCTATTCCCCTCCCTCCCTCCCTCTCTCTCTCTCTCTCTCTACCGGCCAAGCTTCCTTTACATGGGCTCGAGGGTAAAAAAAAAATAACTAGACGATGATAACTTGTTCAGGTATGTGGCCAATGTCAGGTGGGGAAGAGGGAAGGGGAGGAAAGAGGGGAGAGAATGAAGAAAGAGGGGAGACAAAGGAGGAGGAGGGAGACAAAAAGTAGGGGAGCGGGAGAGAAGAGAAAGAGGGGATGGAAGAGCGAGAATGAAAAAAGAGGGGGTGGAAAAGAAGAGAGACTGAAGACGAGAGGGGAGAGAATGAAGAAAGAGGGGAGACAAAGGAGGGGAAGGGAGACAAAAAGTGGGGGGGAGGGGGAGAGAAGAGAAAGAGGGGATGGAAGGAGGGGAATGAATGAAGCAAAACTGGAAGGAAGAATGGAATGGAGAAAAAAATAACGAGGAGGAACAGAACGGAAGGAAGGGAGGTGGGGAAGGACAAAGAGGGGAAGAGAAGGGAGTGAGAGGGGGAGGGGAGACATGTAGAGACGGAGAATGGAAGGAGGGAGAGAGGAGAGGGAAGATGGAGGGAGGGAAAGATGAGGGGGAGGAAAGAAGGAAGAGAAAATAGAATGAGGGAAAGAAGGTATGAGAGAGAAGGAAAGAAAAGATAATAACATATGAGGAAGGCGAAGAGGAGGAAAAAGGAAGGTGGATGAAGGGGAGAATGTGGGAGGGAGATGTGGAGGGACAGGGAGAGACAATGGGAAGGGAGAGAGGGAGAAATAATTGTTACCAGGAGTGATGGGGAGGAAAAAATGGAAGAGGGGGAGGGGGGAGGGGAGAGGGGAGAGTTTGGGGGGGAGAGGGGAGTTAGGGAAAGAAAAGAAAGGAAGAAAAAAAGAAACATAACGACAGTGAAGGTGGGAATGTAAGAGAGAGAGAGAGAGAGAGAGAGACAGAGAGACAGACAGACAGACAGACAGAGATAGAGAGAGAGAGAATAAATATGAGGACAGTGAAGATGCGAATGTAGGAAGGAATGGAACACTGAAAGAGGCGAGGGAAGGAGACAAAGGAGGGAGAAGGAAGTAAGGAGAGAAAGGAAGGAGGGGAGAGAAGGGTGGAGGGGAGGGGGTGGAAATGAGAGAGAACATGCAGGGAGGGGGGGGGGAAGAAGTAAGAACACGCGAACACAGTGAGAGAGTTGATGTAAGAGGAATGAAACACTGAAGAGGAGGAAATGAAGGGAAAAGAAGAGACGGAAGAGAGGGAGGGAGATGGAAGAGGAGGGAACAGAATGAGGGGGAGGGAAGGAGAGAGAAAGGAGAGGAAGGGAGGGAGGGAAAGTGAGACAAAGGAAAGACGACAATGAGAATTCAGAGCGAAAATAGAAATGGAGAGAGAGAGAGAGAGAGAGAGAGAAAGAGAGAGAGAGAGAAACACCCTCCCTTTCACAGCAATCAAGAGTGGTGTTCCTCAGGGTTACGTCCTTCCACCAACTCTCTTCCTTCTATGGACAAGTAACCTTCAGTGTTATAGAGTTGTGAAAAATAATAATAATAATAATAATAATAATAATATTATTGCCACATTTTTAGCCAAACGATAATTAAACTCACCCACAATCTTCTGAAAAAGTTTGTCTATCTACCTATTGCCAGATGCCTCAATCCTGTCAGGGGTGGCCACAAACAAATCGCCTCCATGTCGCCCTGTCCGCCGCCATCTCATTGCCCTCCCCCCAGTTTGCAATGCCTTAAAAACAATTCAATGTGAGAAAGAAGGAAGGGAAAAATGAGTGAGAGGGAAGGAAGGGAGAAAGGAGTGAGAGAGAAGGAAGGGAGAAATGAGTGAGAGGGAAGGAAGGGAGAAAGGAGTGAGAGGGAAGGAAGGGAGAAATGAGTGAGAGGGAAGGGAGAAATGAGTGAGGGGGAAGGAAGGGAAAAGGAGTGAGGGAGAAGGAAAGGAAAAGGAGTGAGGGGGAAGGAAGGGAGAAAGGAGTACAAGGGAAGGAAGGGAGAATGGAGTGAGAGGGAAGGAAGGGAGAATGGAGTGAGAGGGAAGGAAGGGAGAAAGGAGTGGAGGGAAGGGAGAAAGGAGTGGAGGGAAGGGAGAAAGGAGTGAGAGGGAAGGAAGGGAGAAAGGAGTGAGAATGGAAAAATGTGTGTAGGGGAAAGAAGGGAGAAATGAGTGAGAGGGAAGGAAGGGAGAAAGGAGTTAAAGAGAAGGACGGGAGAAATAAGTGAGAGGGATGGAAGGGAGAAATGAGTAAGAGGGAAGGAAGGGATAAACGAGTGAGAGGGAAGGAAGGGATAAACGAGTGAGAGGGAAGGAAGGGAGAAAGAAGTGAGAGGGTAGGAAGGGAGAAAGGAGTGAGAGGGAAGGAAGGGAGAAACGAGTGAGAGGGAAGGATGGGAGAAAGCAGTGAGAGGGTAAGAAGAGAGAAAGGAGTGAGAGGGAAGGAAGGGAGAAATGAGTGTGAGGGAAGGAAGGGAGAAAGGAGTGTGAGGGAAGGAAGGGAGAAAGGAGTGTGAGGGAAGGAATAGTGAAAGAAGTGAGAAGGATGGAAGAAAGGAATGTGAGGGAAAGAAGGGACAAATGAGTGAGAGGGAGGGAAAGGAGAAATGAGTGAGAGGGAAAGAAGGGACAAATGAGTGAGAGGGAGGGAAAGGAGAAAGGAGTGAGAGGGAAGGAAAAGAGAAATGAGTGACAAGGAAGGGAGGGAGAAAGCAGTGAGAAGGAAGGAACGAAGTGAATGGAGGGTGTGAAGATGGAGGTAACGGTATTAAAGTTCAGGTGAGATGCATTCAATCAACCTGTGAGAAAGAAAAGAGATGATGATGATAACGATCAGTGGGAGGAAGGAGGAGGAGGAAGAGAAAGAGCAGAAATATAACACTGATGTTTGAGAGGTTGGAGGAGGACAGGGAGAGAAGAAGGATGATGATGATGATGATGATGATGATGATGATGATGATGATGATGAGTGGGTGGAAGAAAAATGATGGGAAAGAAAAGTGATGATGATGATGAGTGAGGGGAAGGAAGAGGAGGAAGAGAAAGAGTAGAAATATAATACTGATGACTGAGAGGTTGGAGGAAGACAGGGAGAGAAGAAGGATGATGATGATGATGATGATGATGAGTGGGAGAAAGGAGAATGAAAGGAAAGAAGAAAAATTACAATAATGATGTATGGGGGAAAGGACAATTACAGAGAAAGAAAAGCGAAGACAGGGAATGGGAAGAAATGATGATGATGATTTGTGGGAGGAAGAAAAATGAAAGGAAAGAAAACTAACGACAAAAATGAGTGAATGGAAGGACAATAACAATGAAAGATAATGATGATAATAATGTGTGGGACGAAAGGATGATGATAGGGACGGAGCAGAAAGATGGTGACGACTATAAGTGGGAGAAAGGACGAGAATAGCACCCATCCTCCTCCTCCTCTTGGTCCAGTCAAAGGCTTCTCTCGTCACTCTTACACACTCTGATCTGCTCGCAATTAACCTTTTCCAGCACAGGTCGATGAACAAAGGGCTTTCATTCTAGCTCTATGCGTAATTCCTCCTCTCATTCGGTCATCGTGTGTTGCTCTCACGCGTTTACACAACAGGATATAATTAACCTAATCAATACGCAAAGAAAGATGGACATGGCTGGTTAGGTCCCTCGTAGAACAGATAATAAAAGGATAGTGAGAGGTTAATCAGAAACGAAGTGGGAAGAAAATGCAGACAGAAAACAAGATAAGTTTATAATTCGGAGGTCTGCTAGGACTGGATGGAACGGGCTAATAACCAACAGGTGAGAACAGAGTAAAGATGGATGGCCTTCGTCTTGTAGTGGATTTTGTCAGGCTCCTGATAATTCGTTGTGAGAAATATACAGATCAATATCATACATTTTCTCGTAGTCAGTTCATGCATATTTTATTTTCCCATTTTCCCCTGACAACGATACGCCATTGATTGGTTTTAAAAAAGAACGAGAAAAAAAAAGTTTGAGGTAGAGACGAAGATTTGTAGGTCAGGTAATGTTCCTAAAGATCTTCTAGCGTTACATGTACTAAATCAAAGTAGCCAAAAGGTGTACAATTACAAATGCAAATCCAACTTATCAAAAACAAGTACTTCACACCAAAATGTACTCCTTAATCCATTCCTCTTACATATCCATTCCTCTTACTCACCACGCCTTGCCGACCCACGACCAGGCACCCCCACCACAACACTCACCTGTAAAGAAGAAAAACCTAATTAGCCGCAAATCTTAAGGTGTAAAGGCGTCTTGTTGCCTCCACACGAATTCTGGGAAGACGTATTGTAGTGAAAGAATTAATGACGACTGCTCCAACCCCCCTCACTGCAAAAAGCCCTCCATAATAAAATAAATAAAAACATCCAATTATGACAAGATACAAACATCACTGGATATGATACTAGGAGGGTTATTAATTCATTTCCGTTACTGTCAATAAATACATACATACATACATAAATAAATAAATAAATAAATAAAGGAAAAAACTGATTAAATTCGACTTCCAAAATTATTTCCAAACACCTGAACGCTAATGCCTGACGCGGAAGGTGCTAATGTTAACAAAAAATAAAAAAATAAAAATAAAATAAAAACTTCGAAGTACTGATAGATTATTAGTGAGCGGCTGGGTTAGCATAATGATGATGATGATGATGATAATAATGATAATAATAATAATAATAATAATAACGATATGAATGATGACGATGATACTAATACTAATAATGATGATGATGATGATGACGACTCCCAAGACTCCCAGTATAGGTAGGCGTGGTACTGAGGTATGTAGTGCGTAAACAATGATAAAAACGTTAACCTCCTATAAATCGTGTCGAAAAAAATAAATAAATAAAGATACCAAAAAAAATGTCAAGATCTGGTTATTAATATCATGCAGAGAGAGAGAGAGAGAGAGAGAGAGAGAGAGAGAGAGAGAGAGAGAGAGAGAGAGAGAGAGAGAGAGAGAGAGAGAGAGAGAGAGAGAGGAACAAAAGGATGAAAATATGAAAAGACGAAGGGAAGAAGGAAAAGGGTGAGGAAGGGAAGGAACAGGGTGAAGAGGGGAAGGAAAATGGTGAGGAAGGGAAGGAAAAGGGTGAAGAAGGGAGGGAAAAGGGTGAGGAAGGGAGGGAAATGGGTGGAAGGGAAGGAAATGGGTGGAAGGGAAGGAAAGGGGTGAGGAAGGGAAGGAAAGGGGTGAGGAAGGGAAGGAAAGGGGTGAGGAAGGGATGGAAAAGGGTGAAGAAGGGATGGAAAAGGGTGAAGAAGGGAAGGAAAAGGGTGAAGAAGGGATGGAAAAGGGTGAGAGGGAGAAAAAAAAAGACGATAAGGAAGGGAAGGAGAAGAGAATGAGGGAGTGATGGAAAACAAAGGTAGGAGGTAACAGAAAAAGGGAGGAATGGAGAGGAAGGGAGGGAAAAGGGGAAGGTGGGAGAGAGGAAGGGAAAAGGGAGAAGAGGAGAGGGAGGGAGGGAAAAGAAAGAAAAGGGTAAGAAAATGAGAGAAAAGGTCAGAGGGAAGGAAAAATTAAGAATAAGAGGAGAGCCGGAAGGAAAGAGAAAAGGAGGAGGAGGGAGGGAGGGGAAAAGGGAGAAAAGCAGAGGGAGAAAGGGAAAGGGAGAGAAAAAGAGAGGGACGTGGTAGTATGTCATGCGAAAGTATGTGAAGTAGAAGTATGTGAAGAAGTAGTAAGTAAAAGTATGTGAGGTAGAAGTATGTGAAGTAGTAGTATGCCGAGTAGTGATAGTATGTGAAGTAAAAGTATGTTAAGAAGTAGTATGTGAAGCAATATTAGTAGTATGTGATGCAGTATGTGAAGGAGAAGTGTGTGAAGCAGTAGGTAAAGCAGTAGTATGTGAAACAGTATGTGAAGCAGCAGTATATGAAACAGTATGTGAAACAGTCAATGTGTACAAACTTTCCCCGACTCTGATAACTGGTGTGTGTGTGTGTGTGTGTGTGTGTGTGTGTGTGTGTGTGTGTGTGTGTGTGTGTGTGTGTGTGCTTTCATGGGTGTTTTTGTGAGGAAAGGCAGGGCGTTGAGGGGAGGACATTGAGATTCGAGGCGCGACGTGGTGTATGGGGAGAGAACCACTGGGGAGAAGGATAACGGGCTTGTATTAAATGAAAGGTGCCGTGGACTTTATGGGGAGAGGGAGAAGGGAAGGGGGAGAAGGAAGGGGAGAGAGAAGGGAAGAACGAGGAGGGCGAGTAGGGAAAGGTGAAAGAGGGAGAGGAGGGAGAGGGGAGAGAAGAGGTAAGGAGAGATGGAAGGAGGGGCAGAGGGGAAAGAGGGGAAGAGAAAAGGGGAGGGAGAGGAGGGAATCATGGAGAGGGAAGGAAAGGATGGGGAGACAACAGACTGGGGGAAGGAAGAGGGGAGGAAAGAAAGGAACTAACAGAGGTATTAACTGAAAAGTGTGGGGTCTAGGTGGGGATGGAGAGGGGAGGCTAGTGAGGAAGGAAGAGGGAGGAGGGAGGAAGGACGCGGGAGGAGGGAGGAACATGGAGAGATGGAGGAAAGAGAATAGACAGAGCCTGGGGAGAAGAGGGAGAGGGGAGAGGAGGGCAGGAAGAGAGGAGGGAGATGGGAGAGGGGAAAGGAGGAGGGAGAAGAGAGAGGAGGTTGGAAGAGGGAAGGAGGAGGGTAGGGTGAGAGGAGGACGGTAGGAAGACAGTAAAGAGGAGGGAGAGGGTGGAAAGAGTGTTGGAAGAGGGGAGAGGAGTGGCACTGGGGAGAAAGCAATGGGGGAGCATTAAATGAGAGAGAGAGAGAGAGAGAGAGAGAATAATCAGAGCAAAAAGGGAACATAAGGAAAACTGAAGGAGAAAGTAAGTGGAAGAAAAAAAAATGAGGGAGGGAGGTGGAGGGAAAAAATAGAAGGGAAAAAAAATAGAAGAGGGGGGAAACTTAGATGAGGGAGGGAGAAAATAGACAGGTGAAAATAGAACAGTAAGGGAGAGAATTAAGGAGGGAGTGAGACATTAGGATGAGGGGGGGATGCGAGGGAGATAACAGGAGACTAAGATGTAGATAGGCAGATAGATAAATGGTACAGATAAGACAAATATAGATAGATAAACTGATAGACAGACGAACAGTTAAAGAGGGAGGGACGGGAAGGATACAACAGGAGACTATGATGCAGACAGAAATAAAAGACAGACAGCCTATGAGTGTTTAGGCATGGATGGGCAGTGAGAGAGAGAGAGAGAGAGAGAGAGAGAGAGAGAGAGAGAGAGAGAGAGAGAGAGAGAGGGGGGATAAGAAACAAAAGAGCAAGGTGTCGGGAAGTACAGAGGACAATGGGCTAATAAGGTGAGAAAGGGATCTTAATGGCGTCTTAGATGGAAGATACGGCCTCTTAAGGGCAAGGACGGAAAGGGGAGAAAGGGCCAGAAGGAAGAAAGGGCCAGAAGGAAGAAAGGGCAGGTGGTGGAGGGAAGAAAGGGAAGGAAGGAAGAAAGGGCTTTTTTTTTTTTTTTATGTGTCCGACTTCTGGGCATAGGCTTCACAGCCTGCTCTCAAGGCCCAGTGGTCCTCCTACATACCATACACCTCTCTACATATATGGTGTATGGAAGAAAGGGAAGCAAGAAAGGGCAGGAGGGAGGAAAGAACAAGATGAAAGAAAGGGAAAGAGGAAAGAAAGGAGAGGTGATATGGGAAAAAAGAAAGGGCAGGTGGAGAAGGGCAGAATAAGGAGAAAGGCTAACACTGAGAAGGTAGGAAAGAAGATGGAAGATAGTGTGTAAGAATTAAGGAGAAAGGCAGATACAGTAATATATGGTAAACTTTTGAAAGGGCAGATGGGAGGGTAAGAACAGAAAGGGAAGATTATCAGCATGGGGAGGTCATAATAATAATAATAATAATAATAATAATAATAATAATAATAATAATAATAATAACAATACCGGTAAACCACACGGAAAAATGTCCAGGAAAAAAGAAAGAACCCAAGGAATACAACACGAGAAAAAAAAGATCATACAACCAAGCCAACCCCCCCCCCCCAAAAAAAAAAAAAAACGAAAAATACCAAAAAAATAAATGACGCTCGACACGAAAGGATGGAAAAAAAATAACACGAAAAATACTGAATGCGTGGCAGAGAAAGGGGGGGAAAAAGTGCCCCCCCCCCCCAAAAAAAAAAAGTGGAATGGATAATGGACGAGAATTTCGGTTTGTGGAAAGGGGGGGGGGGTTGAGACAACCCGGAAGGAGAAATTTAAGTGTGAAAAATGTGATAATGGTTGAGAGAGAGAGAGAGAGAGAGAGAGAGAGAGAGAGAGAGAGAGAGAGGAATAAAGGAAAAAATAAGAAAAAAATGAATAAAAGATAATTAACGAGGGCAGGAGAAGGAGAAGCAAGGATACAGGAGTGAAAGGAAGGACTGGAAGAACTACGCTAAGAATTCCAGAAGGGAGGATGGAAGGGAAAGGAGGAGGTGCACAGGGGCAGTAAGGAGACGAGAGGTATAGTAGGAAAGAGGAAGGAAAGTAGTGGGGGAGTGAGGAATGGGAGGAAAGAGAGAGAGGGACAGGGACGAAAGAGAGAGGTGGGCAGGGACGAAAGAGAGAGGTGGGCAGGGAGGAAAGAGAGAGGTGGGCAGGGAGGAAAGAGAGAGGTGGGCAGGGAGGAAAGAGAGGTGGGCAGGGAGGAAAGAGAGAGGTGGGCAGGGACGAAAGAGAGGTGGGATACAAGAGGGGATGTAGGGAGGGACTCAGAAAAAAGAGGAAACAGAAAGAAGGGAAGGGACGATAAGAACGACGTAGGAAACAGGAAGGAAAGTAGGGAAGTAGAGGTGCAAAGGAAGGAAATAGAAAGGAGGCCAGAGACGAAAGGAAGAGAGGTAGGAGTAGGAAGGAAGGTAGCGAAGAAATGAGGAAAAAGGGAGAAGAGAGAGGAAGGCAGAGACGAAAGGAAGAAGGCAAGAATACAGGAGGGCAAGTAGCGAAGGCGTAAGAAAAGGAAGGAAACAAAAGAGGACAGAGACGAAAGGAAGAGTTAGGAAAGAGGAGGGAAAGTTGGGAAGATGTGAGGAAAGGGAGGAAAAAGAATGATACAAGAGGGAATAAAGGAAATAAGAACACAGAAATAACAGGAAAGTGAGAAACTGGAAGGAAGGCAGAGAAGGAAATTAATTAAAAATGATAAAGGAACACAGGATAAAGGAGAAATAAAGGAGGCCGGGAAGAGAGGAGGTAAGCAAGGAAGAAAGACAAAATAGAGAGAGGATATGAGGACAATGGGAAAACAAAGAAGGCAGGGAAGAAGGTAAGGAATGAGGGAAGAAGGAAAATAAGAAGGGGAAGAAGGAAAATAAGAATGGAGAGAAACAGGACAAGGAATACCGTAAGATGAGATGATACCAAAGAAGTAAATATGACTGGGAAAGAAAAGAAGAAAGTATGAAAGGTAAAAAAATCGAGAAGGTCGCAAAGATAGGATTAAGGACGGGTGGAATGAACGGAAGCAGGATTAAGAAGGAAGTGAAGGAATGAATGCAACTGGAATTAGGAAGGGAGGAAGGAATGCAGGTGAGATTAAGAAGGAGGAAGAGGGGAAGGAATGGAGATATGATTAAGGAGGGGGAAGAGAGGAAGTAATGCAAGTAGGAGTAAGAAAAGAAGGAATGAATGCAAGTATGATAAAAAAGGAGGAAGAGAGGAAGGAATGCTGGTAGGATTAAGGAGGAGGAAGAGAGGAAGGAATGGAGGTAGGATTAAGAAAGAGGAGAAGGAATGAGTGAAGACAGGCTTAAGAAAGCGCTGAAAGAGGTAGAGGAGGAAGGCAACGACACAAGAAAGACAGCAATAAGCAAGTTACGAGAGGTATAAAGGAGGGAAATAAAGCCGTGAAAGACACGACGCGTTACCTGAGCGGAGTGTAAAGGTATGTACGTTTACCTGAAGAAAGATAAATATATAGAAGAATAGGTAATGAAAGGGGATACATGAGGGAGGGTGGTGTGGGTGGTGTAAGGATGGTGGTGATGTGTGCCAAGAAGAGTAATGGACTATTTTGTTATCTATACTCAATGAACTTCGCATTCTGGAAACAAAACGCAATAAATATAAACTGGAGACACATACACACACACGAGAGAGAGAGAGAGAGAGAGAGAGAGAGAGAGAGAGAGAGAGAGAGAGAGAGAGAGAGAGAGACTGTGAAAATAACAATAGTGTAGTCAAAAGCAAAGAAGATGGAAGGCGTAAAAGAAAATGGGAAGATGGGGGAGACTAGCGCAAACAAAAAATGACAAGGGTCCACATTACTTAAAATTCATTGCGGTCACTCCACACAATAAGAGGTGGGGGGATGGGGCGGGGGATAGGAAGAGAGGAAGGGGAGGCGGGATAGAAGGGAGGAAGGAGATGAGGGATGGGGAGGGATGCTGGGGAGGAAGGAAGGGGAGGGATGCTGGGGAGGAAGGAAGGGGGGAGGGATGCTGGGGAGGAAGGAAGGGGGGAGGGATGCTGGGGAGGAAGGAAGGGGGGAGGGATGCTGGGGAGGAAGGAAGGGGAGGGATGCTGGGGAGGAAGGAAAGGGAGGGATGGCAGAGGAAGGAGACAGACAAAACTGGGGGTAAAGGAGGGTGAGGGAGTGGAAGAGGGGAGGGATTTGACAGAGGGAAGGGAGAGAGATTGGTAGTGGGGAGGGGGAGGGATTGATAGAGGAGAGGGAGAGGGATTGACAGAGGGGAGGGGGAAATAGAAGGGAGGAAAGGGAGGGATACTGACATAGGGAGGAAGGTAAGGGAAGGCAAAGGAAGGACAAGACTGAAAAACAAGAAAAGGAAATGAAGGGAGAATGAATACGTGAGAGGGAAGTGATTGTAGGGATGGAGGGAAGAAATCTATCTACCTATATACCTAGGCTGCTTCCCCCAAGGAAAGGGAGGGAAGAAATGAGTGGGAAAGGATGGGTGGAGAGAACGGAGGAGGGGGAGTGGGGGAGACAGGAGACGGAGGGAGCGGGGGAGACAGGAGACTGAGAGATCGGAGGTAAAGGAAAAGGGAAGGAGGGAGACAAAAATACAAGATGGGATGAGTGGTTTTGGATGGGTATAGGCGAGATAGAACAGGAGACAAAAGAGAGAGAGAGAGAGAGAGAGAGAGAGAGAGAGAGTTAAGAGAAGGAAATAAAGGAAGGGGAATAAAGGCAGGAATGAAGAAAATGATAAAAAGAAGAGGTAATAAATTAATAAAGAAAATGAAGAAAAATTAATGGGTAAACCAGGAAATAAATAAACAGCATAAAAAGAAAATTAAGATAAAGATTAATAAAATGTATGAAAGCAAGACAAAACAACGGATTAAGAAAGACTTTAAAGAAACAAAAAAAAAGAGGAATAGGCCTAAAAAAAAAAAAAAAAAAAGAGGGAGGAATGCATCAATCAAGAGTAAAGAAAAATAAAAGATACAAGAGGAGAAGAAACAAGAAAAAGTGGGAAAATAAAAGAAAGTGAGAAAAAGGTGAGAGAGAATCAAAGGGTGAGTGGGTTTGGACACACGAGAGAGAGAGAGAGAGAGAGAGAGAGAGAGAGAGAGAGAGATACACAATGACAGAAGACCTGGAAAAGAGGAAAATAATTGAAGAGGAACAAGAAGGAACGTAAAAAAAAAAAAAATGAGAAATAAACGGAAAACAGGAGAGAAAGCCATGTCCAGCTATGATGTTAGAAAAAGTATATGGAAAAAAAAAAAACTCAGAAAGTGATAACTCAAAGGAAGAAGAGAAAAGGAAGAAGAATGAGGAAGACGGTGTGAAGAAATCTTAAGATAATAAAGGAGTAGATGAAGAAAGTACAAGAAAACAGTAGATGATGATGGACTTTTTTTCTTCCTCTGTTCGTCCTCTCTCTCTCTCTCTCTAAAAAAAAAAAAAAAGGAATATGAGGAGAGAGAAAGGTGTGATAAAAATATGAAGAAAGAAAAAATGGAAGAATAATAATGAGAATCGAAAAAAAAGTAAAGAGACCAACCTAGGATAACGAAATAAAATGAAAAGAGAAAAAAAATAAAACGAGCAAATGGGAAAAAACATGGAATGAGAAAATGAAAAAAAGGAAAGGAAAATTGTAAGAAAAATGACGTGAGGAAGGAGATGGAAAGATGACAGGTTGTGGAAAGTGAAGCAAACGATGAGATGCAGGAAGAAAAGGAGACAAGAAAATCAAGATTGATTTATGAACTACGGTAAGAAATGGGAAAACAGTAGTAAAAAGGGAGAGAGAGATTGAAAATGTAGGAATATCGTGAAGAGGAAAAGAAGAAAGAAGACAATGAAGATGGGAAGAAAAATGAAGAAGGTGGGAAGAAAAGAAGAAAAAAAAAACAAGAAGGGAAGAAAAGAAGAAGAAATGATGAAGATAGGAAGAAGAAGAAGAGAAGAAGGGAAGATGACAGAAGTAATGATGAAGATAGGAAGAAAAGCAGAAGATGGGAAGAAGTAAAGAAGAAGAAAGATGATGATGGGAAGAAGTAAAGAAGAAGAAAAGATGATGATGGGAAGAAGCAGAAGATGGGAAGAAAAGAAGAAGAAGATTAGAAGTCTGGCTATGAAATCTTAAGAAATCGAACAGATGGACACAACAAAGAAGGCAAGTGACACAGAAACAGTATGAACTAAGAAATAAGAAAAGGATAAAAAAGAGGGAGAAATGAAAAAGTAAGAAGAGAAAGAAAATAATAATAAAATAAATAAATAAATAAATGAACTAATAAGAAATGTCATTCAAAAAGGAGGAAAACTATGAACAAAGAAAAAGACCAACACTAGAACCAAAAAAAAATAAATAAATAAAGAAAGAAAAGAGGAAAAAATAAGGTAAGGGAAATAAGACCAACATGAGGTAAGAAAAAAGATTTTGACTTAAAAAAGGGAAAAAGGTACGACGAGACAAAAGAAAATAACACCAACACATGAGCTAAGAAATATGAAAGCAATGATGAGAATGGGTGAAAAAATAAGAAGAAAAACAAGATCAATATGTGAGCTAAGAAATAAGAAAACAATGATTAAAGAGGGAGAAAAGTGATAAAGTATGGAGAGAGAAGGAAAATAAAATCAACTAAGAAATAAGAAAGCTAATCAAGGAGGGATAACGTGAAAAAAACATCTTAAAAGAAAATAAGACCATGTGAGCTAAGAAATAAGATAAATGCGGGCAAAAATAAGGACAGGGAAAATATGATCAACGAATGAGCTAAGAAATGAGAAAAGAAACTTATTAAAAAGGGAAAGGGAGAAAATCTAAGAAGCTGTGAAGGGGGAGAAGGTGGGGAGATGTAAAAAGGGAGAAAATCTAAGAAGCAGTAAAGAGGGAGAAGGTGGGGAGATGTAAAAAGGGAGAAAATCTAAGAAGCAGTAAAGGGGGAGAAGGTGGGGAGATGTAAAAAGGGAGAAAATCTAAGAAGCAGTGAAGAAGGAGAAGGTGGGGAGATGTAAAAAGGGAGAAAATCTAAGAAGCAGTGAAGAGGGAGAAGGTGGGGAGATGTAAAAAGGGAGAAAATCTAAGAAGCAGTGAAGAAGGAGAAGGTGGGGAGATGTAAAAAGGGAGAAAATCTAAGAAGCAGTGAAGAGGGAGGTGGGGAGACGTAAAAAGGGAGAAAAAGGGAGAAAATCTAAGAAGCAGTGAAGAGGGAGAAGGTGGGGAGATGTCTTGGGGTGATAACAGGAAGTGGACGTATTTATGGCGTCCTTAGGGTAGCCAGCCGCTTCTGGGAGAAAGGGAAAAAAAAGGGAAAATGGAAAAGGGAAAAATGGAACTGTTAGAGGAGGGGATTAGAAATTAAAAAAAAAGGGAGGCTGAAAAAGGAAGGGAAAGGGAAAAGGTAGGAAAAAGGGACAGGGAGAACAGAAAAGGAAGAAAGGGTAAAAAAGGAAAAGGGAAAAAAGGAAGAAATGGGACTATTAGAAAGTCACTAGGAAAGGGGAGGGTGAAGGGGTGGCTAAACAAGAAGGGAAGGAGGAAAGGGGAATAAAGGGGGGAGGTAAGAGAAAAGGGAAAAGAAAGAAAAAAAAGTCAGAAGAGTGAATAGGAAGACGGGTTAAAAAGGGAGAAAAAGGAAATGGAAAAAAGGGGAGTCAGAAGAAGGACATTATGGATAGGGGAGGGAAGGGGTAAAGGGGCAAGAGAGGAAAAGGGAAAACGGAAAAGGAAGAAATGGATCTGTTAGGAGGAGGGAGATTAGGAACACCAAGAGGGGTTGAAAAAGGAAGGGCGGAGGGAGAGGAGCAAGAAAGGAAAAGGGAAAATGGGACAGGAAGAGAGGGGCGTTAGAAGGGGGAAGGAGCAGAGGGTTAAAAGAGAAGGATGGGGGGAAGGAGAGAGAGGGGGTAGGAGAAATGTGTGACTGTTAGAGAGGCATGCGGAGGGGGAGGAGGAAAGAAGGGGGTGGAGGAGAGGGAGAGAGGGTGGAGGAGAGGGAGAGAGGGTGGAGGACAGGAAGAGGGGGTGGAGGAGAGGAGGAAGGAGCATGAGAGTAGTGGTATTGCTTGAGAAGAAATAAAGGGAATGGGAGGCAAAGGGAAGGTAAAATGGACAGAAAGGGGAAAGAGAAGAAAAGGGAAAAATGGCATTATACTGACACAAGGAAGGGGGAGAGGAAAGGAAAAGGAGAAGGAAAAGGGAAGGGAAAAATGCGAAGAAAGGGGGGAGGGAGAAGGGTGATGAAAAGGTAGAGAAATGAGGGTGGGGAGCAAAGGAAGACAGGGGGAGAAAGTGCAAAAAGGGGAAGGATGATGAGAAGGGGAAAAAGGGAGAGAAGATCAAAAGGGAAACAGGTGAGAAGGGGAACGTAAAATGAATGGGAAGGGGGTCAAACTGGTGGTAGGAAAGGGGACTGACTGAAGATAAACGTAAGGTATAAGGAAAATAAAAAGAAAAGGTAAAGAAATGGGGGACTATCAGAAGAAGGAAAAAGGAAAAATGGGTGAAAGCATGGACGGGAAAATTAAGCCAAAGGAGGGAAAGGTGAAAATGGCACTGCTAGAGAAAGGACAAAATGACAGGGACGTAAAGGAAAAGAAAGAAAAAATTGAAAGGGGGGAATATTGTGGGAGGCGGCCGGGTAAAAGGGAAGGTAGAAGGAAAGGAAGGAAGGTCAGAGAAGGAAGGGGAAGAAGCTGGATGGTCTGAGCAACGAAGAGAGAGGGCAAAGAAGGAATAGGGAAAAATGAAAAAGAAAAAGAAAGAAATGGAAGAACATAAGGTTGAGCTGGCTAGAGGGAAAAATAAAAATATCAAAATAATGGTACGGACAGGACAAGGAAAGAGTAAAGGGGGAAGAAAAGAAATATCATGAAGAGAACACAGAAGTAACAAGAGATTAACGATAGAGTACTGAGTTGTAACAAGAGATTAACGATAGGGTATGATGAAACAGATAAGATGTAAAGCCATAGTACCGTCTTCTTCTACCAATGAAAAATGTGACTAGGTTGCAAAAAGATGAAAATTTGGATGAACTTTGCGTAAAAGGACAATAGCACTCATTACCACACGTCTTTTAAGATAAATATATATTCTGGTGATAAAAATATGACGCTATGGCACTCAGAGGGGCACGATCCACCTTGCTGATAAGGACGGATGATAAGGTACGTGTAATATGAGAAGATGGGGAGATAAGGAGGGGAATTACCGTTGTTCGAGAGTTTGTGTTGCCGTGTACGATACTGTAACGTAGATCCCCGGTACGATACCCAAGGGGGAGGGGGAGGGGAGGGGTGAATATGGCAGTAAATCCACATGGCGACAATAAAGAGGGCCATACCAAGAAACGGGTGATAAAAGATAATATGGCAGGAAGTAAAAAGGTGAATGTTAACAAATTAGCAGAGAAATGGGAAAAATTATGAAAATGAAGGAAAAAATGACATAGAAAACGTAAAGGGAAAAGAAAGTTAATTAGGGAAGTAATATAAGAAAAGGTGAAAAGGTCAAAAAATTGAGAGAAAAGGGAAAAAATTATGAAAAGGAAGACAAGAAAAGGACATAGAAAAGGTAAAGGGAAAAGAAAGTTAATTAGGCAGGTAATATAAGAAAAGGTCAAAAGGTCAAAAAAATTAAGAGAGAAAAGAGAAAAAAGATATGAAAAGGAAAACAAGAAAAGGACATAGAAAAGGCAAAGGGAAAAGAAATTTGATTAGGCAGGTAACGGGTAAAGATAACACAAAGTTAATAAAACAGGTAATATAAGAAAAGGTGAAAAGGTCAAGAAATGGACACAGAAAAGGTAAAAAAAGTTAATCAGTCTGGTAATAACATGGGAAGAAAAACTATGAAGTCAAGAAATGGACACAGAAGATAAAAGGTAAAAAATTAATATGATAAAATATGGTGAAAAGAAAGTCAAGAAAAAGACAGAAAGGGTAAAGGTAAAAAAAAAAAAAAAAAAAATAGGCAGGTAATATGATAGGTAGAAAAGGTGAAAAGGAAGTCAGGAAAAGGACAAAGAAAAGGTAAAAGAAAAAAATAAGGTAAAACGAAATGGTAAATAAAGTTCAATGAAAAGGTAAAGAAAGGTGTAAAGAAAATGTTGAAGAAAAGGAAAAGGAGTTGAAAGAAAGCTAAAAAGTGAGGTAAGTAAAAAATAATAAATAAATAAATAAAACGACAAACAGAAGACAAGGTAAGTTAATGAGAAGAGAAATTTTTAGGTGAAAGTTAAAGGTGACGATACGATTAAAAAAAAAAAAAATCAAACCAAAAGGAATTCGGAAAATATAACTCAAGAAAAATAAATACCGAACACGAAATAAATATAAGAATTAATCAGGGCAGAATAAATGTAAAAAAAAAAATGAAAACAATAACAGGATGGCTGAGAACTGAGACAATCTAAATAACAAACACACACACACACACACACACACAAACGAAGATGGTGATGGAGGAAGAGAGGGAAGAGTGATGAGATGGTGGAGGAGGAAGAAAAGGAAGAGTGATCAGGGAAAACGTAGGAAAGAGGAAGAAAAAGAGGAGAGCTACTAAGAGGAACCTGAGAATAATGTTGTACGTGAGGGAAGATTAAGAATGTGCAAGAGAATGAGTTAATTAGGAGTAAATGATCATGAGCAGGTGTATAAGACAGGTAAGAGGTCGGAAGGGGAAGGTATATGTGTTAATTAACGTGGGAATGAAGGTGTGTGTGTGTGTGTGTGTGTGTGTGTGTGTGTGTGTGTGTGTGTGTGTGTGTGTGTGTGTGTGTGAGAGAGAGAGAGAGAGAGAGAGAGAGAGAGAAAGCAATGGGGAGGAAAATTAAGAGGCGGAGGTCGTGAGGGAGAAGGCGAGGGAGGAATGCAGGGGTGGTCGGGAAAATCCCCTAAAATGAGGGGAAGTTAGGAAATGTGGTGTGTGTGTGTGTGTGTGTGTGTGAGAGAGAGAGAGAGAGAGAGAGAGAGAGAGAGAGAGAGAGAGAGAGAGAGAGCGGCATTGTCATCATAATCCCCACCACCACCATTACTATTATTATTATTACTATTAATATTTTTATTATTATTAAGTTACTCCACAAAATATCCTAGTAAATAATCACGTCATCAGCTGTCTTAACTTTCATGATCTGTAAGTATTCAGAAACCTATCTATTAATCTACAAACATCGCCCTACCCTTCCCTGCCCTGTTCCTTTCTTCCCTACAATGCCCTGCCCTTCCCTACCCTGCCCCTCTGCCCTTGTAATCTTGCAATATTTCTGTAAGGTCTTCCCTGTAATCTGGTATATGGATTTTTTTTTTTCAATCTGTTTTTGCTCCCTCTTCATCTTCTGTAAAAAAAAAATAATAATAATAATAATCTAACACGCCCACTCCCAGATCTTTTTCACAATTAAGTTTTCGTGTTCACTGTGTGTGTGTGTGTGTGTGTGTGTGTGTGTGTGTGTGTGTGTGTGTGTGTGTGTATGTGTGTGTGTGTGTGTGTTTTTATAATGCTTTGTAACAACTTTTTACATCTTCCATACTGCCTTATGATGATGATGATGACTCTCTCTCTCTCTCTCTCTCTAATGCAAGATATAACGGGAGTGTACGTTATTCCTCCAAAGAAAATAAAGAAGAAAATTATGAGATTACCATATCGAAGCCACCCCTCAAAGGAAGCAGCGTCAGGCAATAGATATACCGAGAGACCGATAGATATAGAGACGGAGATACTGGGACAGATAGATAGAAACTCCGATAGATAGAGACCGATAGACAGACAGGCTGATAGAGCGATAGACAGACCGATAGATACAGAGACCGACAGATAGAGACACTCGATTAAATACTGAGCGACTGATAAACAGACCGATACATACTGAGAGACCGACGAATACTGAGACCGATAGACACCGACAGACCGATAGATATAGCTCGCCTTCTTAACCTCCAAGGCCAAGGCATCTCAAGGCCATAAAGGACGTATACAGGCGGCCATACACAGGCAAATGTATGAATGAAGGAGGTAATTCAGAGATCCATATCCCGTTTTCTTCCCAATATACATACATACAGAGCAACAAAAAACGCATTCCCTTTCTCATGCCAGACTTTTATATCTCCCTCCCTCCCCCTCCTCCGCCCCTCTTTCCTCCATTCTCTCTCTCTTTCCATCTCTCTGTCTGTCTGTCTGTCTGTCTCTCTCTCTCTCTCTCTCACACACACACACATACACTGTTCTTGTTCGCCTTTCTCTCCCTCCTCACCTCCACTTCTCTCTCTCTCTCTCTCTGACATTTATACCAACCTCTCTACCGACCATCATTCCTTCAAGATACGCCTCTCTCTCTCTCTCCAGATATTGATTCCCCTCTCTTCCAAAGCTTATCTCTCTCTTCCATCTTCCCTCCAATAATCAATACCTCCATCTGCCTACCCTTATAAACCTCTTCAGTATAATGATGTAAGTTTATTATTCCAAACCAGAGAGAGAGAGAGAGAGAATCCGTATAAGGTAGTACAAAAATAGCACTCAACTAGAAACTCCCCCGATGGTATCTTACGCGTGGATGGCTCAGTTTGTTGATGTGGGCGTGGGTGTGGCAAAGGGAGTAGGTAATGAAGATGCAGGTTAGGCACTGATATCGCCGAGCCGTCCACGCTAAACACGAGAAATCAACCAAGAAAGCAGTACGGACTTCCTTGTATACTTCCTGTACTATTTATCCTTATTGTACTAACTCTCGTGCAGCATCTCTCTCTCTCGTACATTTCTTCGTCTCACACCTTCCACTGTTGTTCTGTTCATTTCCTCTTTACCTTATTCATAAAACTCTCTCTCTCTCTCTCTCTCTCTCTCTGTCATCCCTTACCCTTCCCCTAACACTTCTTAACCTCTGTCCCCCTCCCCGGATCTCCCTCCCTCTCTCTCTCTCTAACTTAAAGAGACACACAGACAGGGAAAAATGTCCTCCCTCCCAATTGCTTCGCGTAGATATTGCCCCATACGTCTCTACCATCTCTCTCTCTCTCTCTCTCTCTCTCTCTCTCAGCCATATCTATCGTTCGGCACACTCACTACTACGGTCTAGGTTGGTTTAAATTTGCTTGGTGGAGATTATGACGTAAGATAGTTTAAGATAATAATTATTCGTAAGTGAGACTGCCTTCTTTTTTCGGTCGCTACCCCAACAGCAACGACGACGACGAGGATGATGATGATGACGACTGATCAGACTGATGATGGTTATGAAGGTGGTGATGATAATGACGATGATAATGATGACGATGTTAATGACGATGATGATGATAATAAGTAAATAAATAAATAAATAATAATAACACTGTAATAATAACAGTGGTAAATGCGCGCGCCTACCATCCCCTCACATGATATAGTCCTGCATTCAGACGTTTACAATGTGTGGCAACCCAAACTTTTCCCTGTAACCCAGGAAACCTCTACTACGCTGGGTAGTAGCCATATAACCACACAAGTACTTGTTGGTCTAATGGTGTACGGCGCTTCAATCGGATGTTGCCTATACGGGTTACATCCACGAGGAGGTTGAGGTGTACTGCTCACATAATGCCACTCAGGAAAAACTGACTGGTCACTAGCCTACGTACGCTAGCTCAGGGCCCCTATACTTGTGATGATGCGGAAATAAAGGAATGGACAATGACGACCACGTGGCTGCGGTGGTGGTGGTAGTGGTGGTGGTGGTCGTGGTGGTGGTGATGGTGATGATGCTAAGTTCACTCACACAATTTCTTAGATCCGGGTATAAAATGTACGATGTGTTAAGACTTGAGTTAGAACAAGTACACACGAGGGGTATGCGCAGGTCGCAAGTTAAACGCTGCTACCACGTGGCCACCGCGGCGGCTCTGCCTATCTACCACCAACGCCCCTATTTCTGCGGATCTATCTATCAACAATATCTTTACAAAATCCTCGTAACACACTGCAATTTCCTCCTTTAGCAATCTCTTTACCTATCTTTTTCAATTATTTGTCTACAAGAATACATCACGTAATTCTACCTTCACTTATCTATTTTCTACTAAACATCTTCACACTTCTAACTATACCTACCTACCTGCCTACAAAAACACAAATAAATCTCGTAACTTCCTTCCTTCACCTACCTACCCACATCTACCTAGAGACAAGATCATACCGGAAACTTCCTCTCTTTTAAGTCTTCCTCTACTCACCTTATTTACTTCCTTCGTCATCCTCGTCCCTTCGTTGTCACGCTCACGCCTCTCTACGTCACGCAGGTCTTGATTCGTCCCTTAGTAGTCCTACCTTCTCTTCACACGCGCAAAGACACGGAAAAAATCACAGAACACCATCGCCACCACACTTAACGAGAAGACAGATCACTGTCTGGGAGGCCTCACACAGCCGGCCCGAGGCCCGTGTTGAGTTTCCTAGTAATCATTCACACATATTTAAACTGAGTAAGAAATAATACTTCCGCCAACTTTCCTATCTCCCTACTCAGATAGTTTCATCGTCGTTATAATCTATCCTAATATTTTCTCGAGAAACTGAGGATTACTTGGAAAAAAATGTGCTTGATATTTATTGATGGCAACGGAGTATATATTTCACGGCCTCACGCCTCTGTTGCCACATCTCCTAACTGATCCTAGCTAATTGCAACCCTCAAATGACATCTCCATCCTTTAATTGTGATGCATTATTACAGAAGAGGTAATGGAATTGGTAATAATTACATCTGAGGAAGAGCTAGAGCGATTTCTCCCACGCGCATCCAGATTTCACGGACCTCCCGCACCACAGAACACCTCGCCTCCTCTCTCTCCCCCTTCCCCCAGCCCCTCCCCATCATACCCCCACCCCCCCGGCTGAATCAGCGCAACAACCCCTCTCATGAACGGGGGGATTTAAATGCATTGTGTTTATATTATGTTTATGTTCTGTAATGTTTATAATGATTAAATACCCAGCTAATTAATACTGCAAAGTGGTTCAATGACTTTGTTGTGTACCTTTAATTTCTGTAAAGTTTTTGTCTCCATGTTTCCACTCCCACCCTCCTGTACCCTCCACCTTCCTCTCCTTCTCTTCGTCTCCCCCCCTCGCAGTGTTGCCGTGAATTCCGTACTGGTTGTGACGTCATTATTCCATTCTCTTTTAACTACTGTAAACTATGGTATGCTGTGAATACTGGAAGAGAGGGTATAATTAATGATGTCAGACCTATTACGATTTAAGTATAAGAACGTTAAATTATTAAGAGTTAATAATTCAGCAAATGCTGATTAATAACCAATCAAGAGACATGAAAGTTTATTCACATCCAAGTTTTCTAAAATATGAACTGTACACGATTCACAACATTCTTTAATATGACAAAGTGAGGAATGCTAATGTTTGGCATCTATCTTTTAAATAATTGTTTAGTATTTTTTTCAGTAAGAAGTAATGAAATAGCCGGATGGGTGCAGGTGGACTGAGTTCCACGACGTCTTCTTCCCTGTTTTAAGTGACAGTATTATAGACAAATGCTACATATTCATTAGTTTACCTGTGAAAGGTCTGAATAACATAACATGCTAATGCCTCCCAACCATGATAAATCCCCCGTATTCCTAAAAAATAGTAAACGTGTGGAAAAAATTCAACACTAGTGGGGAATGACGTCTGCCTGTCTACGTCCATGTTCGTCTTTCATTTGTTTTTCCACATTAGCAGACGAAATTCCACAAAACTCACTGCCCCCTCGTCCCTCCCGCCTCCTTGACCCTCCACCCCTCCTCTCTCTTTCCTTTACCCCCCCACCTTCATCCCCCTCTCCTCTTCGTCTCCCCCCTCCCACCTCCTTCCTTTCCTTGAACCTGCACCCCTCCTCCCTCAACTTTAACTTGAATCTCTCTCTCTCTCTCTCTCTCTCTCTCTCTCTCTCCTACACTGCAATCAACCAACCTCTTTATCTTCACAACTCACCATCTCAATCAGTTTTCACCATCACAAACACAATCACCACAACTAATCCCCCTCAACACAATCATCACACTACCTTGTCAACCACATCTATCACAATCAATCACCATACCATCTCAACCACATCCATCACAATCACAAACACCGGCCACCATAATCACATCCACTGCAACAGCTGCCACCACAATATCGACATTCCCCACCAATATTTCCCACATATCTCCCACCCCAACCACCACTACATCTATCATCACTTCATCCACCACATAACCTAGGAACCACCACCACCATCATTATCATCATCACACCCATGACCACTGCTACCATCACCACTACCATAATCATAACAATCACGAGACTATATCAACATCATCACAATCATAAGAATCCCATCACAACCGCCAACACAATCACCACAAAACAATCCAACCACAATACCATCCTGTCTATTTCCCTTTCTGTGGTATTCTTTGGTTCTCCTATCCCTCACCTATCCACAACCACTCTATCCCCCATCCCTATCCCCCACAATATAGCACAATCTCACCATCACCCACACCACAATCACTACGCAACATCATTCCAGTACGAACACCACAATAAAATACAACCTAATCCCCTCTCCATCTTACCTGCTGTTGTTTCCATCCCTCACCCATCCACACCTCTACCACTTCCCCTCCCCACCTACCAATCTCTCCCCAACCCCTCTACCACACCGCATCCACACAACACCATCTTACCACTATAATAACAACCACACAACCTAATTCCATCTCCATCACATCTATTGCTCTCTCATCCATCAGTAATCTCTCTTTTTCCCCTAGTCATTCTCACCTCCTCTATCCTTCCATCCCACCTCCTTCACCACCACAACCTCACCGCAACAACCACCACCACCATTACATTCACCACGCAACCTAATACCTCTCCATCTTACCTACTAATACCGTCATGTCTTCACCCAACCACACACACCCTCTGTCCCACACCCACCCACCTTTACCGCCACAACCACATAAACAGTCCCATCACCAACACCATAATCACCACCAGAATCACCACACAACCTAATCCCCTCTCCATCTTTTCTCCCTTTGCTCCCATCCACCACCCATCCACACTTCTTTCATCACCCTTCTCACCTCCCCCTACCACAACAAAACACAACCCCATCATCACCACAATCACCACTATAACAACACAACCTAATCCCCTTTCCATCTTATCTCCACCTACACTCATCCCTCCCTCTATCAACTCACACACCCTCTATTCCCCCCAATCCCCTCCACCACCAAAACCACAAAACACAACCGCAGCATCACCACCACAATTACCACCATTATAACCACACAACCTAACGCCCGCCTCTCCATCTTATTTCCTGTTGCTTCCGTCCCCCCTCTACCCATCCACACCCCCTCCATCCCCCCCATTTTTCGATATACGGGGCATTTTTCATCGAACCTGGCCGGCATGGGGTATCAGTTAGGACTAAATGGGAAGCAATTTGGTGGCGTGTCGGATATTACAGTGAGTTAGGGGGTCATTCGTGGCACTGTTTTGTGGTGGGGTGGGGAGTGAGGGATGGGGATTGATTGGGAAAGGTGATATGGGATGGGGGGATAATGGGGGAGAAGGAATGATGAGATGGGGAGATGTACAAGAGTGATGGAAGAGTGGGTGACAAGGGATGGATGAGATGAATTAAGATGGGTGAGAGATGGGGACTGATTGGGAAGGGTGATATAGGCTAGGATGGGGGATAATGGGGGAGAAGGAATGATGAGATGGGGGGATGTATGAGAGTGATGGAAGAGTGGGTGATAGGGGATGGCTGAGGGAGATGGATGAGATGAAATAAAGATGGGTAAGGGATGGGGAATGATTGGGAAGGGTGATATAGGATGAGGGGATAATGGGGGAGCAGTGATGAGATGGGGGGAAGTAAGAAGGTGACAGAAGAGTGGGTGACAAGGGATGGATGAGGGAGGAAGAAAAATGGACGTTAGGAAATTGAAATGGATGAGGGGATGAGGGATGGGGATTGATTGGGAAGGGTAATAAAGGAGGGGGGGACGAAATGGGGAAGGAGGAGTGATGTGATGGGGGAATGGACAAGAGTGACAGAGTGATATTGGATGAGAGAAAGAGGAAATAGAACAACAGGGCGAGAAGGGAAATAGTGGGGATAGTTGACGGATGAGAACTGATAGCGAAAGGTTATAGAAGAAAGATAGAGTGTAATATGGCAGAAGGAGTGATGAGATGGGGGGATGGATGGGCGTGAAAGAAGAGTGGATGATAAAGGGATGGCTGAGGAAGAGAAATGGATAAGCAAGAGAGATGGATGAGGGATGGGGAGTGATTGGGAAGGGTGATGGAAGGGGGGGGGGGGACAACGGGAATGATCATATGAAGTGAATGGAATTGGTGATAAAGAGGAGAAGGTGATAATGGATGAATGAAAGAAGAAACATAAGGAATGGGAGCGACAGGAAATAATGGGGGGGGGGGGTATGGGGATCTACTGGGAAGGGCGATTTGGGATGGGGGAGAAAGAGTAATGAGATGGAGTGGATGGGCGAGGGACTGGGAAGGATGGCAGAGAAGAGGGATGGAAAAAAAGAAGAAGAGAAGGAACAGACGACTGAGGAAATAGTGGGGGTGGGAGAGGTGTGGGGAGTGACTGGGATGGGTGATATAAAAGGGGAGGAAGGTGTAAGATAACCGGAATAGGATGAGGGATGGGTAGGGAGGAATGGATGGGATGTATGATGGATGGGAGTTCATTATAAAGGTGATATAAATACAAAAACAGATGATATGGGAAAGGGGTGGGATGGGGATTGCGGAGGGAAAGACAGATGTAATGGAAAGAGGGAGTAAAGTGGGATGGGTGAGGAGATAAAGGGAGGGGATGGGAGAGAGATGGAGATTGATTATGAGGGGTGATTTAGAAGATGGGGTGTGGAGGGGAGACAGTAGGGTCTACAATGGGTAGGGGAGTAAATGGTGTGTGTGTGTGTGTGTGTGTGTGTGTGTGTGTGTGTGTGTGAGAGAGAGAGAGAGAGAGAGAGAGAGAGAGAATGATATACAATGAATACTGTCTATGGTGAAGTTATGGTAGTAGTGGTGATGGTGGATGGTGATAGGAGCAGTGATGGTAGTGGGCATAGTCGTTTGCTTAACAGTAACGGTGATGAGTGTACCTGGGGACGCGGTGAATGGTGGTGATGATGGCGTGTGGTGCGAGGGTGGGGGTGGAGTGCTGGTGATGTGGTTTTGATGGTGATGCGGGAGGCTAATGTGATGCTCGTGTGGATTTAATGGTGACAACTCTATTAATGGTGGTGATGGTGGTGGTGGTGGTGATCATTAGTCGTAACAAGTAGTGATGATAAGCACATGTGTAGTACCAATAAACAATGATCATGGAGACTTCAGTGATGCATGTGGGTGGTGTAATGATGACGTTTACTGTAATGGTGATGGTGTGATGCTGATATGGATGTTATTATAATGATGTTGTGATGATGATAGTGACGTTATGGTGACCGCAATGTGATGAAAGTACCGTGACTGTGAATGGTACCGGTGCTGCATATATGAGCATCCTGTACCATAAAACTGATAAAAAGGAAATACTGTACCATAGTAAGAGACCATGAAGAGATCCTGTACCGTAATCTAAGTGGGACTGTACCGTAGACTAAGAGGGATTGTACCGTAGACTAAGAGGGATTGTACCGTAGACTAAGAGGGGCTGTACCGTAGACTAAGAGGGTTGTACCGTAGACTAAGAGGGATTGTACCGTAGACCAAGAGGGATCGTACCGTACACTAAGAGGGTTGTACCGTAGACCAAGAGGGATTGTACCGTAGACTAAGAGGGTTGTACCGTAGACTAAGAGGGGCTGTACCGTAGACTAAGAGGGATTGTACCGTGTTTTATGAGGGGTGTACCGCAGACTGAGAGGCTGTACCGTAGACTAAGAGGGATTGTACCGCGGTCTAAGAGGGGTTGTACCACAGTGTAAGAGGGATAGCGGGGGAGTGTTTTTAACCCCATCAGTACGAGGGGTTTCTTCTCAGCTGAATAAAATCGTCAGGCGGTGGCAAAACAAAACAAAATAAATCACCAAACAGAACACGTTAAGGGATAATTCCTTACCAAAAACACCACATGAAAAGGAATTTCAGTCCCACAGTAATAAAATTTTTGAGATCCTGGTCAATACACATCAACTTTTACGAGCAAATATTTTTACATGGGGATTAAAGAAAGAAAAAATAAATAAATACATAAATCAAAAACACTGGGACGCGAATTTGACGCACGAACCCAGATGAGCTTTGGCATTACCGTGTGTGTGTGTGTGTGTGTGTTTGTGTGTGTGTGTGTGTGTGTGTGTGTGTGTGTGTGTGTGTGAGAGAGAGAGAGAGAGAGAAATACAAGACATAACCTGTCCACTGATCACTAACACCTTTCAAAACCAAAATAACTCTACGGTATGTGCACAAAACATTTCAAAATCAAAACAAACACTGTATATCTACCACGCGAATTAAGAACAGAAAAAGTGTTAAGAAAATAGATTAAGAAAACAGGTGAAGTGTCAAGAAAATATATAAAAAAGCTGATGAAGTGTTAAGAAAAAAGATTAAGAAAACAGGTGAAGTGTCAAGAAAATAGACTAAGAAAACAGATGAAGTGACAAGAAAATAGATTAAGAAAACAGATGAAGTGCCAAGAAAATACTGTAGCCTAGATCCAGAAACGAAAAGGAAAAGTGCCAAAGCGTCACTCACAGAAATGGCATAGAAAATTATCTTCAAATAATCCAGCCAAACATGAATCTTGCTCAGGTGAGAAAAGAAAAAGTAATCACAAGGTAAGAAATATACAGAAATGGAAAGACAGAATTGGTCAAAAGCAAACATAAATCACACACACACAAATACTGAAAGGTGTGTGTGTGTGTGTGTGTGAAGTATATAGTAATGCAAGGATACAATCAAAGGACAGAAGCAAACATAAATCACACAAACAAATAATGAAAAGCGTGTGTGTGTGTGTGTGTGTGTGAAGTATACAGTAATGCAAGGATACAATCAAAGGTCAGAAGCAAACATAAATCACACAAACAAATAATGAAAAGCGTGTGTGTGTGTGTGTGTGTGTGTGTGTGTGTGTGTGTGTGTGTGTGTGTGTGTGTGTTTATTGAAAAAGAGGAGGAGGAGGAGGAGAACTAAGACAGGCAGAAACAAGAAGGAAGGAAGGGGGAAGACGGAACAAGAGGTCAAGCAGGAATTATGAATGAAATGAAGGGATTGGAGAGAGGGAGAGGCACGCAGGGAAGAAAAAAAATGCTGAGTAAGAAGGAGAACAAATGAGGCGAGGGGGAACGAAAGAGGAAGAAAATGAAGACTAGAAAGAGGAGGTTAGACGAAAGAATAAACACAAGGAAAACAAGACCGGTGCTGAGGCACAGCAAACCCGTCCCCGGCAGTCATTTTAGTGCTGACGTATAAACACAACAGGATATCTAGTCAAAGATGTCACATATCAAATCTGGAATAAATCGGGTACAAATTGACGATTTTATGCCCATTTGAAATTTTACGGCCGACCCACCAGACACTGACCCCCCTACCGCTAACTGGGGGGTGACCCCCCTGATGTAACGAGGCATGTTACAGGATGCAGATTTGAAAGATGCACCTTTAGGTTTTGGTTTCATGTCGATATGAATTTGAAAGTTATGGCGAAACAACGATTTTCTTTTATACATTTTTTTCGGCCTTGGCCCAATTTGACCCAATTTAATCAGGTGATCAGAAGGTCATAGCCAATAATCCCTGTCATTTTAGTCATAATCGCACCAGTAGTTTTCGCGTGAAGTTGTTAACACACAGACAGACAGGAAGACAAACAGACGAACCGAGTGAAAACAATACCCGTTCCCGAGCCCTCCGGGGGGGAGATGGGTAATGAAGAAAAGGGGGAGGAAAATGAAGAATGAAAAAAGTCAAAACAGGAAACAAGCAAAAGAACAAAACCGCAGAAAAGGAGAAATAGAGAGAGAGAGAGAGAGAAACACTACGATAGGTCTCTAAGCTACCTAAACTCGCCTTGTCACACACACACACACACCAATAACAACTGCCATCCAACACAAAGATGAACAAAACGAAACCCAATGAGACAAGAACGAACAATTAGTGGAAAGAGAGAGGGTAAGACTGGAGGAACACCACTTCTTTTCGTGAGAGAGAGAGAGAGAGAGAGAGAGAGAAGAACTTGGACAAATATGATAACTTACAATACTGGATAACCACCAAGCTTCTCTTCGTCATTGAGCAATACATGAGAGAGAGAGAGAGAGAGAGAGAGAGAGAGAGAGAGAGAGAGAGAGAGAGAGAGAGAGAGAGAGAGCAATACCTCGCGGGAAGGGAGATAAAACATAATTAGATGCATGCCAATCTTGACGTGTGTGCAAATGTTCCGTACTTGCATTAATTAACTGTGTGTGTGTGTGTGTGTGTGTGTGTGTGGACGAGTATGTATGTGTGTATGTATATTCACCTGTGTGTGTGTGTGTGTGTGTGTGTGTGTGTGTGTGTGTGTGTGTGTGGACGAGTATGTATGTGTGTATGTAATGTGTGTATATATTCACCTGTGTGTGTGTGTGTGTGAACGAGTATGTATGTGTGTATGTAATGTGTGTATATATTCACCTGTGTGTGTGTGTGTGTGTGTGTGTGTGTGTGTGTGTGTGTGTGTGGACGAGTATGTATGTGTGTATGTAATGTGTGTGTATATTCACCTGTGTTTGTGTGTGTGTGTGTGTGTGTGTGTGTGTAGACGAGTATGTATGTGTGTATATATTCATGTGTGTGTGTGTGTGTGTGTGTGTGTGTGTGTGTGTGGACGAGTATGTATGTGTGTATATATTCATCTGTGTGTGTGTGTGTGTGTGTGTGTGTGTGTGTGTGGACGAGTATGTATGTGTGTATATATTCATCTGTGTGTGTGTGTGTGTGTGTGTGTGTGTGTGTGTGTGTGTAAGTAGCCTAGTACACACAAGACTATTCATTTCTTCATCCTTACTCACCACACCTTTCCGACACTAAGATGACTGAACTTCACCTTGACACTCACCTGTAAGAAAAAAAAAAATTATTAGCTACAGTTTTCAACCTAGGAACGATACATACATACATACATACATATACATACATACAGTACGCACATATACATACATACATAGAGTACGTACATAAACATACATACATACATACAGTACGTACATAAACATACGTACATACAGTACGTACATATACATACATACATACAGTACGTACATATACATACATACATACAGTACGTACATATACATACATAAAGTACACATACATACCTATTATAAACATTCATAGTACACGTTCTTATACATACATATATTATTATACTGAGAGAGAGAGAGAGAGAGAGAGAGAGAGAGAATGCAACGGAGGGGAATAAATGGCAGTGGAGAGAAAGGGAAAGATTTACGATTTAGAAGAGGGGAAGGAGGATAACGAGAGAGAGAGAGAGAGAGAGAGAAATGAGACACGAAGATTGAGAGCGAGAAATGAAGAGGGAGGCGAAGAAGATGAGACACTGAAGACTATGAGGGAGAAATGAAGATGGAAATGAGGATGAGGGAAGGAGATGGAAATGAGGAAGAGGGAAGGAGATGAAGATGAGCTACGAGGAAAGACAAAGGTGAATTTCTAAGGTAAAAATGAAGGAGTCTTTAACAATGAGCTTCAGGTGAGAAATGAAGGAAGATGAAGGACGGAGGAGAGGAAGAGAAGAATAAAAAGAAGGAACATGACAGGAGAGAAATGAAGGAAGATGAAGGAAGAGAAGAATAACTGATAACGGAAGAAGGACTATGACAGGAGAGAAATGAAGGAAGATGAAGGAAGAGAAGAATAACTGATAACGGAAGAAGGATTATGACAGGAGAGAAATGAAGGAAGATGAAGGAAGGAGAGAAGGAAGACATGAAAAACTGATTACGAAAGAAGGAATATGACTGAACTGAAAGAAGATGAAGGAAGGAGAAAGGGCAGAAAAAAATAACTGATAACGAAAGAACTATGATAAATAAAAAGAGACAACTACATCATAAAGGAGGGAAGAATGACGAGAAATGAAAAAAAAAAAGGCAAAAATAAGAAAAACAAAGATATAAGAAAGGAAAGTAAGGGAACGATGGCAGGACAAAGAATAATATAATAAAAACAAAAACAAAAGACAAGGACATGATAAGGAAGGGAAGAAAAAAAAAGGGGAGGAGGCAGAGAATATATAAAAAATAGTGAAACAAACTGAAAAAAAGGAAAACAATATGAAAAAGAAACGAAGAATGAAGATATGAATGAATGACAGAGACTATGTAAACAAAACAATACGAAAGACAGAACGATATGATAAAGGAGAAGGAGAGGGTGAACGAGGATTAAAAGACAGGAATTGGAGGAAATACAGAAAGTTTAAGACTGAACAAAGAAGTAATATTTAGTTGAGAGAGAGAGAGAGAGAGAGAGAGAGAGAGAGAGAGAGAGAGAGAGAGAGAGTCAGGAATGAGAAACCGGATAAAAATAACAACAAAGGAAAGAGAGACGAAAAAAATAAGGTCAGAAATAAAAGAAATATGTAAAAATAAAACAAGAGAGAAAGATATGATAAAGGAGAGACTAAAGAAGGGAGAGAGGAGAATAAAGAGGTAGAATTTGAGGAGAGACAAAGGCGGAGTCAATAGAGAACAGAGGAGGAAGGAATAATGAAGAAGAGAATGGAAAGTGAAGGAAGGGGGGAAGGAGAAAAGGAAGAAAGAGAGTAGAGATCATAAAAAATGGGAAGTTGAAATAGGGAGGAAATTGAAGGAATGGGGGGAAGGAGAGAAGGAAGGAAAGGGAGTAGAGATCATAAGATAATAGGAAGATGAAATAAGGAGGAAATTGAAGGAAAGGGGGAAGGAGAGAAGGAAGAAAGGGAGCAGATATCATGAATGAGAAAATAGGAAGATGAAATAGGAAGGAAATTGAAGAAAAGGGAGGAAGGAGAGAAGGAAAGAAAGGGAGAGTAGAGATCGTGAATAGGAAAACAGGAAGATGAAATAGGGAGGAATCTGAAAGAAGGGGGGAAGGAGAGAAGGGAAAAAAGGGAGAGTACAGATGAATAAGAAAATATGAAGATGAAATAGGGAGGAATATGAAGGAAGGGGGGAAGGAGAAAAGGGAGACTACAGATGGTAAGAAAATATGAAGATGCTATAAAAACAGAGGAAAAAATTATGGAAAGAGGAAAAAAAAAACGATAGGAAACTCAGAAATATGATAAGAAACTAAACACACACACACACACACGAGATATGGTAACGGAGGAAAGAATATGAGGGAAGTGATGGAGAATAAGAAGAGAGAGTTTGAGCGAATGGAGAGGTGAAGTGATATGATTCTAAACGGAAGGAAAATGAAGGGAGGAGGAAGGAAGGAAGAGGAGGAAGGAAGGAAGAGAAAATGAAGGAAGGAAGGACAGAAGGAAAAAGGATGGAAAGAAGGAAGGAAGGAGGGAGAAAGGAAGCATGGACGGGAGGGAAGGAGGGAGGAAGGAAGGCGGAAAATGAAGGAAGGGAGGAGGAAGGATGGAAGGGGAAAATGAAGGAAGGAAGAGGAGAAAATTAAGGAAGGAGGGAAGGAAGGAAGAGGAGAAAAACAAGGAAGAAGGAAGGAAAGAAAGAAGGATAGAAGATGGAAGGGAGGAATGAAAGAAAAAAATGAACGGAGGAGGAAAATGAAGGAAGGAGGAAAAATGAAGGTAGGGAGGTGGGAAAATGAAGGAAGGGAGGAAGGAGTTTATCGAAAGCTGATTAGGAAAACAAGAAATCTGATAATACCAAAACAAGATACTGTATAAAAAAGAATGAAAGTACAAAGACGATGATATAAAGATGAAAAACAAAAATAAAACAACATGAGACAAAGAAAGAATGAACGAAAAAAAATGAAAGAAGGAAAACCAGAAATAAAGGAAGAAACAGAATATGAAAGAGAGATTAATTTAAAAAACGTGAAGACAAAAAAGGACTGAGAAAGGAAAAAAAAGAAAAAGAAAAAAGATAATGATATGATAAAGAAGGAACGAAGAGGGAAGAAGGAGAATGAAAAGACAGAGTTCGAGGAAAGACATAACGCTTAAGTCAAACGTGAAGACTAGAGGAGAACGGCTCATGAGTTCCAGGAGAAATGGAAGGAAATTGAGGAAGGGTAAGGGAAGGACAGGAAGAGGGAGAGAAGGGAGGATAAAAGTAAGGAAAGGAGGGAGAAAATGGAAGAAAATTGAATGAGGGTAAGGAAGAGGGAGAAAATGGAAGGAAACTGAAGGAGGGTAAGGAAAGGAAAGGAAGAGGGAGAGAAGGGATGATAAAATAAATAGTAAGGAAATGAAAGGAGGAGGGAAAGAAGGTACGGAAAGGAAAGGAAAGGAAGAGGGAGAGAATGGAAGGAAGGTAAGGAAAGGAAAGGAAGAGGGAGAGAATGGAAGGTAAGGAAAGGAAAGGAAGAGGCAGAGAATGGCTAAAAAAAAAAGGACGGTAAGGGAAGGAAGAGGGAGTGAATGAAAGGAAAGTAATGAATGGAAAGGAAGACGGACACAATGACGATAAAAAAAGTATGAAAAAATCTGAAGAAGACGATGAAGGATACGACAAATTAAAGGAAGAAGCATAAAGGAGAGGAGGAAGAGAAAAATGAGACGAGGAAATTAAGAAACCCAGAAAAATACAAGACAAAAAGACAACACTATGATCAAGAAGGAAAGAACAATGAAAGAAAGAGGGAAAGAGGAAAAAAAAAAGTGAGATATACTGAATGATTAAGTTAAAAATGGACTTTGATGTTCTAATGAGATTAAAATGAGAATGAAGGGAAAATACAGGAGGGGAGGAAGGAGAGATGATGGAGAGCCAGAGAGGAAGGAAAATGAAGGAAGGAAGGAAGGAGAAGGAGAGCAAGAGAGGATGGAAAGTGAAGGAAGGGAGGAGGAAGAGAAGGCGGAGAGCAAGGAAGATTGGATGGAAAATGAAGGAAGGAAGAATTAAGAGAAGGAAGAATAGATTAGATAAGCAATATGAGGAACCTGATGAAGAAGGAAGGGAAGAAGGAGAGAAGGAGGCGGAGAGCAAGAGATATTAAAAGGAAAATGAATGAAGGAAGGAAGGAAGAAAAGGAAGTGTGTATGATAAGGAATATTACAAACCAAATAAAGACAATAATAATGGAAGGAAGAATAAAGGAAAAGAGAAGGAAACTCAATGATAAGAACAAAAATAAATGATAATAATGAAAGAAAACCAATAAAGGATGATTCAATAAGATGGGGAAATAAAATGGGAAAGACGAAAGGAGAATAAAAAAGCTGAGAATGTGAGGAAAATGAAGACGAAATATAGAGGATGGAACAATGAGAGAGAGAGAGAGAGAGAGAGAGAGAGAGAGAGAGAGAGAGAGAGAGAGAGAGAGAGAGAGAGAAAGAGAGAGAGAGAGAGAGAGAGAGAGAGAATGTAGTCACAGGCCTAAGCGAAGACTGAGGGAGGTAGGAATAAGGAGCTAAAAGAAAGACCTGAAGGAAAATGAAGGAAGACGGTGCTAGGAACGGAGGAAGGAGGGATGGATGGGAAGAGGGAAGAAGGAGGGATGAAGGAGAAGACCAACTAAATAACACTTTAAAGACCAGCAACAGAAAACAACAGATGATGGTAAGATAAAGCCGAAGGAGACGAGGAACAGGATAAGGAAAGATATGAGAGATAAAGATTCGTGAAATATACAACTAAAAGGCAAGACACAAAGATAATATGATAAAGAAGGGAATAATGAAGGAAGCAGCAGGCAGAATAAACATGGAGTGTAGGAAAATAATTAAGACGAAGCGAGACAAAGATACAAAAGGGAAGGAAAGAAGAATGGGGAAGAAGGGAAAAGGGAAACATTGTAAAGAGGATATAAGCCAGGGGTGAAGCATTATTGAAAAAAGAAGATGGGATGAAGGATAGACTGGTTAAGAGGGAAATGAGAGGAGGAAAGAAGGAAGCAGACAGGAGGCAGAACAGTGTGAAGCGAGGCAGGAAGAGGTGAACGGGACAAGAATGGAAACAATGAAACGACGGTGGTGAAGCAGATTATGAAATGAGGAAGGAGGGAGGGAGGGAAAGAAGGAAGAAGGGAAGGAAGCAAGCAAGCAAGCGAGGGAGGAAGCAAGCAAGCAAGGGAGGGAGGATGCAAGAGAGGATGAAAGCAAGAATGGAAGGGAAGAGGGGACGGAGGAAGGAAGCGAGAGAGGAAAAGAGGAAGGAAGGGAGGCAGAAAGGAAGGAAGGAAGCAAATGAGGAAGGGAGGACGGAAGGAAGAGAGGAAGGGGGAAGGAAGCAACAGAAGAAGAGAGGAAGGAAGCAAGAGAGGATGGGAGAAAGGAAGGAAGGGACGAAGAAAGCAAGAGAGGAACGGCGGAAGGACGCAAGCACTAGTGAGAGGAGGGAAGGAAGGATGGAAGAAGACAAGCCAGAAATGAGGAAACAAGAGTGAGAGGAAGAAAGGGACGGGAGACAAGCATGAACTGAGGATGCCAGAGAGTGAATAAGGATGGAAGAGAAGGAAGCAGAAGGAAAGGAGAATGAGATAACAATGATATAAAGAAGACAGTGGGCAAGAGTGAGCAAGGATGAGAGGGAAGGAGGCTGTAGGAAAGAAGAATGAATTAAGAATGGAATGAAGAAGGCGGGGAGTAGAACAGAGGACTGAGGAAGGAAGGAAAAGATGGAAGGGAGGGGGGCAAGGTAGAGAGGGGGAGGTAGAAGGAAAGAAGAATGAATCAAGAATAAAGGTAGCAGTGTGTAGAACAGACGAGGAGTGAGGAAGGGAGAAAGGTAAGAAGGGAGACACATTGCTCCACTAACAACCCTCATAACTCACCTAAATCACCCTTTTTATGCAGGTGTCTCAGTCCAGGTAGAGAGGCGAGGGAGAGGTTGTGTTGCTCCCTGCACCTCACCCTTCTACCTCTCCACCCCACCCTATCCGAGATTTTACTCCCTTATCTCCCTGGCAACCCCACACCCTAACTCATCCACCCTCCTAGCTGTCTTAGATCTCACCCTATTTCATTCACTTATTTCATCATTTACCCCACCGCTACCTAACTGTGTTATTCACCCTTACCCTCATTCACCCTAACACACATCCTGTTCCTCATACACTTACACCTATTCCCTCCTAATCTAAATATGTATCACCCTAACAATCTCTCTCTCTCTCTCTCTCTCAACCTTAGAAATCGTTACATAACCCTATCGACAAAAAAGTACCTGCTCTCTCGAAACACCAAACACACATCCATCCTTCCCACTTTGGTTACTGCATTTTTAAAACTAAACTATATCGTGCATATTTTCGTCTCCCAACCACCCACTCAAACACCCGACACCCATCCATAGTCCCATTAGCTACATTTTTTCATCTAAACTATAGCAACACATCCATCGTCATCCACCCTCATCTTTCAACACCTGGTATCATCCACCCTACTTTAACTACCACACTTCACCCAAATTATACACATCTTTCCTCACCCACCCTCCAACCCCTGACACTCATCCATCCTTCCAAACTTAACATCCATACTTCTTCATCCAAACTACACTCATCTCTCCTCACCCACCGCCTCATCCATCCTTCACACCTTACCTGTCTCACCTACACACACCTATCGTCACCTCAGTCAGCTACATTCATCTATCCTACAAATGTATCTATCGCTTCTTTTCATCCTAATGCTGTCACACAGAAGGGCTACGTTTCATCCCTCATCCAGCCACTCATTCATCCTCCCACCTCAGTTCAGCACTTTATCAAAACGAGACATATTGTACATTTTATGAGTCATAACCCTGCCAGCTCCTCACCCTAACATCCATTCACCCTGTCAATTTCACCACTTCATCCAAACACACTAAACTTCTGGTTATCCATTCACCCTGTCACCCTACTCATCACTCTTTCCATCCCAACACACTACATTCTGATTACTCATCCATCCCTCAACTCATCACTCTATCCATCCACACTAAATTTCTTACCAATTCGCCGTGTCACCCTACTCATCACTCTATCCATCCAAACACACTAAATTTCTTACCTATTCACCCTACACATCACTCTTTCCATCCAAACACACTAAACTCTGATTATCCATCCACCCTGTCACCCTACACATCACTCTCTCCATCCAAACACACTAAATTTCTTACCTATTCACCCTGTCACCCTACACATCACTCTTTCCATCCCAACACACTAAATTCTGATCACCCACCCACCCTGTCATCCTACGCATGACTCTCCCTCCAAACACTCAATTCCACTTTATCTTTCGTCACCCTTCTTTCACAGTCAAACCTTATCATTCACCCTGTCACCTTAACTGCACTCCTTTTATGCCAGCTTGGCCTAAAATTACCATCTCTCCACCTTGAATGCTGAGTTGTAACATGAGACTAACACCCGAATACAGCGCTAGTCACGAGGAAGTGCAAAGAAAAGGATATTAAGCCGTCGTATTATCTTATTCTACCACTGAGGTATGAAATAAAAAATCCACAACTTAAAGTCTTTTCCACTAAATTTCGTCACTCTACTTTCACTTTACCTGTTCAATTTATCGCTCATTCTTCATTATACTTCATCCATCACTCTAATTAACCTGACAGCCATCTATTATTCACGTGTCATCAATAATTAACCCCCCACCCATCACCTAAATGAATCACACTAGGCCACCCCCTCCATTTCCCATCCTTCCACCTTCATCCACCTTTCAGCCCAGAGCCAACAGTCCACTTCCGGTCTACATGTGCCGATTTAATAAACAATCTATCTACCACAACCACAACTACCACCACCACCGCAACCACCAACACTCTCCCCGTTCTACCACCACCACAACTACCATCTCCCCTGTCCTATCAATTTAATCTACTACTACCACCACCTCCTCCTCCTCCTCCTCATTTAGGTCTCGCCTCCCTCCCTGCACTAATCCTCTTAAACAACACTTCCACGCTACTGCCTCCGTCTTAGTGCCTTGTCACTTCCTGTTCTGTTCCTCTACTTATCACTTCCCTGCTCTGTTACTCGTCACTTCCCTGTTCTGTTACTTGTCACTTCCCTGCTCTGTTACTCTACTTGTCACTTCCCTGCTCTGTTACACTACTTGTCACTTCCCTGCTGTTACTCTACTTGCTACTTCCCTGCTGTTACTCTACTTGTCACTTCCCTGCTGTTACTCTACTTGTCACTTCCCTGCTGTTACTCTACTTGTCACTTCCCTGCTGTTACTCTACTTGTCACTTCCCTGCTGTTACTCTACTTGTCACTTCCCTGCTCTGTTACTCTACTTGTCACTTCCCTGCTCTGTTATCCTACTTGTCACTTCCCTGTTCTTTCATTCTCTCCTCTCGTTCACCTACGTCTTTGTTACCTCTTACCGCACTACCTTTTTTCCTCAAACCATTCATCTTTATTTTTCTTTTTCCTTTACCCACTCCCAATCATTTTTATATATTTCCACCCACACTTGTTTATCTATGTCACATCATCTATAAAACCTATCTTTATTTATCATTATCTTCCACTATCTTCAGCATACCTCACCTCGCCTCATTACCTACCTGTCCCAGCTTCCCTTTTCATCCCCATCTATTTTTATCGATCGAACATTTGCGTCCATCCCACACCTTCTTTACCTGTCCCTTATCACTATCCTCCATCACCTTCAAGCTTATACCTCACCTTCCCATCCTCATTATCATTTCTATTAATCACTTTCATCCACACATCATTTTCATCCTTTATCTACACTTCCTTTAACATATTTATCTATCGTTACCTTGCATCACATGTTATATCCTCATTCCTACTCTACTTATTACCTTCAATTGTAATTAATATATCACTTTCCTCATCACCTTCATTTCCCTCACCTATCATCACTACAGCCCCTTATCTTCAAGTGTACCTCGCCGTCCTTATCACCTTCCCTACCTATCAATCACTTTCACTATCTCAATCATCCCTCCCCTATCATCATCACTACAGACCCTCACTTTCAAACGTACCTCACTATCATTAATAACCTGTCACTTTCTCACTTTCCTCTATGCCTATCACTATATCCCACCTACACTACCCTCATCTATCATCAGCATTTTATATCTATCTATCAATCTATCATTTTCATCTACCTATACTTCCCTCACCCATCATCATTCTGTATCTATAAATCTATCACTTTCAATCTATCATTTTCACCTATCTACACTTCCCTCACCTATCAGCACCTTTCTATATCTACCTATCTATCTATCATGTTCATCCACCTATCATCCTCACTCACCTTCAAACGTACCTCACTATCATTACTAAGGTGTCACTTTCATTGCTTCCTCCTGCCTAGCATCTCGATTCCTTATTACCTCTTTTGTCCCTTCTTCCTTCCCCACCTGACACCTGTTCTTACCTCAATTACACATACGCACACCTTTTCTCACCTGATTCTCTCTCTCTCTCTCTTTACCATCCACAGACTCTTCCTCTCCATTTTCATTATCTACCCCTCACTTCGCCTTTCTGTGTATCTCCCTCCCTCTTTCTTTCATCATCTCTTCCTCACTTCGGTTCTTCGCCATTCTCCCTCTCTTCTTTGAACATCTCTCTCCTCCATGTTCAGTCTCTCTCAATCTCAATCTCCCCTGGTCTCCAAGCTACTCCCTCCCTCATCTTAACCATCCCTAACCCTTTCCCTTCCCAACCCCCTCTTCTTTCTGTTTCTCTCCACCCCTTCCTCTTTCCCTTCCTCTTCTCTAGCAATTCTTTCATCAATGTCCCATCTCCCTCTTCCCCATCAATATCAACCCAATTCCTCCCTATTCCTCTCCACTTCTCACCATCCGTCCCTTCTTCCCTTCCTCTTCTCAACCAACTAATCCCTCTTCCTCACCAATCCCAACCCCTTTCCTCCTCCTCCTACTCCCCTTTCTTCTTCTCCTCCTTCTCCTCCGTTTCTCACCGTCCGTCCCTCCTACCCTCCATCTTCATCATCCTTTAAACTCTTTCCTCTTCCCTCTCCTCCGTTATCAGTGTCTATCCCCTTCTCTCCCTTATTCTCCATTACCCCTCTCCTACGTTCACTCTTCCTTCTTCCCTCCCTTTCCATCATATTTCTCCCTCTCCCTCTCTCCTTTCCTTCCTCTTCCCCACCATCCCCTACCTTCTCCTATCTGATACGTTCTCACCTCCCACCTTCCCTCATTGATCTCCAACATTCCTCTCCTTCTCCTCAACTCCCTATCCTTCCTTTTTTCCTTCCCTTTCCCCACCATCCCTCTCCTCCTTTGCACATCTCCGTCCCTCCCTCCTCTGACCTACCTAACAAACTTTCTCTCTTTCCTTCGCAACTCCTCGTCTCTCCCTCTTTCCTCTTCTCCAGCATCTCTCTCCCTGTCTTCCTATGTTTTCACTCTCGCTCTTTCCCTCCTTCTCTCCTCCTCCCTTTCCCTTCGTTCCTACCTCCCTCATCTCTTTCTCCAGCATCCCTCTCTCTCCCTTTTTCACCTAGTCTCTCTTTCCCTCCCCTTCTCCGCAATCTCTCCCTTCCTCTCTCTCTCTCCTACGTCCTCACTCTCCCCCATTCCCTTCCCTTCTACAGCATCTCTCCTCCTCTCCCTTTCTCCCTCTCCTTCCCCTCCTCTCCTTCCCCTTCTCCAGCATCCCCCAACCCCTCTCCCCTTTCTCCAGCCTCCCCCAGCCCCTTCCCCTCCCCCCGAAACGCCCCATCACTGTCAATTTCGTGGCTGTCTGCGCCAATCTTGCACCCACCCCACCACTGCCCTGCCTCACCCAATCTGCACGTCCGGATATGGTGATTTCTTCCACCCAAGCGAACAGACGGAACCCCCCCCACCCCCTCGCTCCTATCTCTCTCTCTCCCTCGCTCCCGTATTGTGGTTGCTCGCTCACTCGTGGGGATGGTTCGGCTACTGGGAGAAAGGAAATCAGTAAATCAGTCAAGGAGTCAGTTGCGCTTCCCCCCACCCAAGCGAACAGACGTAGCCTCCCGTCCTGTGTGTGTGTGTGTGTGTGTGTGTGTGTGTGTGTGTGTGTGTCAGCGGCCTAAGTCAGCCTGGCTTTATGTCGCAACTAGGTAAGGATACATAGGTAATCAGCCAGTAAATCAGTCAGCATCAGTAAATCATTCACCTCAGTCAGTCCTCTCACACTCCAGGTCTCCTCGCTCTCGTAATTTTGGCTGCTCGTTCACTCGTAATGGTAGTTGGGATAAGCGGAATAATCAATAAGGTAAGAAATCAGTAAAGCAGAAAATTACCCTGATCAGTCAATCCCCCTCGTTCCTCTTGTAATAATGTTTCTATATTTTATCTATACCCGTTTTACTCTAACTTGGCCTAAAATTGCCGTCTCTCCATCTTGCATTAGTTGTAACAAGAGATTAATGCTGGAGTATGATGCTAGTCACGAAGAAGTGCTGTGGAAAGGATATACAGCTACGGAAAATAAGCTATAAGAGGACAAAACCCTGGGCCAAGTTAAGGTGAACTGACTAGAGGTTTATGTGTGCCATCTCTCCATCTTAAATCCTGATGAAACACGATGCTAGTCACGAAGAAGTGCTGTGGAAACGATGACAAGCCGTAGTATTGTCGTGTTTACTGAGTTACGTGAAATAAGCTACGAAAGGACGAAACTCTGCGCCATGTTAAAGAGAAATGACCCTTACTTGCGTTCTAGGGATGGTTTGGATTTAGTGGAAGAGTCAGTCAATCAGTCAGTTGGTTTGTTAGTCAGTCAGTCACTCGGTCAATAAGGAAGTCAGTTAGTCCAGCCCGTTAGTCAGTTAGTTGGTTGTCAGTCAGGAAGTCCAGTCAGTCAATTAGTTCAGTCAGTCAGTCAGTTAGTTGGCTTTCAGTAAGTCATTCAGTCAGTTAGTCCAGTCAGTCAGCTCAGTCACTTCAGTCAGTCGGTCAGTTACTCGGTCGGTCAGTCAGCCAGTTACTTGGTCGATCAGTCAGTCAGCCAGTTACTCGGTCGATCAGTCAGTCAGTCAGTTACTCGGTCGATCAGTCAGTCAGTCAGTCAGTTACTCGGTCGATCAGTCAGTCAGTCAGTCAGTTACTCGGTCGATCAGTCAGTCAGTCAGTCAGTTACTCCGTCGATCAGTCAGTCAGTCAGTCAGTTACTCCGTCGATCAGTCAGTCAGTCAGTCAGTTACTCGGTCGATCAGTCAGTCAGTCAGTTACTCGGTCGATCAGTTAGTCAGTTTAGTTAGTCAGTCAATGCCTTACTTTGGTTGTCTATACATATTCCTTTTGCTCCCGGATATCCACATTTCATCCACCCAAGCTCTCTCTCAGGATTGCGGTTGCCGGGTCAGTCGCACGGAACGCTGCCTCGCATAGTCACTCAGGTAGAGAGTCAGTCAAATGGGTTAGTCAGTCAAGTAGTAAATTTATCCCCTTCGCTCTTCTACTATGGTTGTTTTACCTCGGAGATTTTCTTTCTTTCTTTCTCCCCCCCCCTTCTCTCTCTCTCTTTGTGCAAGGAAAAAGGAACCGTAAGATTGTTCCCTCCATGGAGAGAGAGAGAGAGAGAGAGAGAGAGAGAATTCAAGATCCATTTATTCTGAGATGCCTGGACACACTGCGTTTACAAGACTTGAGGTCATAGGCAGAAAGAAAAACAGAGGAGGATAGTTCCAGAGTTGACCTGTTGCATACATGAAGGACTGGGAGTATCGGTGAACTCTTGCATTAGAAAGCTGGACAGAAAAGGAGTGAAACTTTGCTATTAGACGGGTGCTGCGTGCCCGCCGTAATGGTAGAGGGATGCAAGCAGACAGTTCAGGGGAGTAGTGACCACTGAAGTAGCGAGTGGAACGAGATGAACATGCAACAGTGAGGCGAAGAGACAGAGCTTGATGGGAGTCAGTACAAGGAGAGTTAATGAGACGAAAGCATAAGAAAAAAAAATAATTCTCTCTCTCAATACTGTACTCTTTTCACCTTAACCTGGCCAAGATTTTCGTCCCTTTGTAACTTACTGCAACATAGTGATAGATTAAGACAATGTAGCGACTCTGCACCCTTTCCACTGCGATTCCTCGTGACTAGCATCATATTCTACAGCTATTCTATGGTTACAACCCACCGTTCAAGATGGAGAGATGGCAAATTTAGGCCAAGTTTGGGTGAAATGACTATTGGTTATTTTCCCACGCCGAATAAAATAATGAAACGGTAGCAAAATAAAGCAAACGTAATGAAAGTTAATTATTTACTCAACTTTAAGTCAATTAGTGAGAATAATGAGTGCAATTATTTACTAACATGTCAATTAGTGTGGGGGCAATGAGTGACGGGATAATGAGTGAAAAGGTAATGAGTGAAAATGAAATGAGTGAAAGAGAAATGAGTGAAGAGGTAATGAGTGAAAGGGGAAATGAGTGATGGGGTAGTGAGGGAAGGGGTAATGAATTGAGGTAAAGAGTGAAGGGGTAATGAGTTGAGGTAATGAGTGAAGGGGTAATGAGTGGAGGTAATGAATAAAGGAGTAATAAGAAAGGATAATGAATGAAGGGGAAATGAGTGAAGGTGCAGTGAGTGAAAGGGTAATGAGTGGAGGTAATGAGAGAGGGGATAATAAGTGAAGAGGTAATGAGTGAAGGGGTAATGAGTGGAAATGAGTGAGTGCTGAGACAGTGAGTAATGCAGACGGAGGCCCAGTTGCTGAGTTAGAGTCAGTCTGTGTCAGTATGAATAATAATGTGTGACACGATTCATTACCCAGTCATTTATGCGTGTGTGTGTGTGTGTGTGTGTGTGTGTGTGAGATTGTACATAATAGAATGTGTGTGTATGGGGGAGTGTGTGTGTGTGTGTGTGTGTGTGTGTGTGTGTGTGTGTGTGTGTGTGTGTGTGTGTGTGTGTGTGTGTGTGTGTGTGTGTGTGTGTGTGTGTGTGTGTGTGCGAAAGAAGGATTGCTATTTGTGTTGGCATAGTGTGAAGCTGATGTGTGTTCGTCCAATTGTGCGCGTTCTGTGTGTACGTATGTTTGTACTTAACTACGATGTATGTGCGTGTCTGAACATCATGACGGTTGTGTGTATTAATGAAGGCATGTGCGACGTATAAACATGATGCGTGTACGTGTGTGTGTATGCGTGTGTGCCTCTATGTAGCTATGATGTATGTGAACGTGTGTACATGCAGAGTTTAACCTTGTCTTTACATGTACGAATGATTTGTGTACATGGAAGGATGTGTGTGTGTGTGTGTGTGTGTGTGTGTGTGTGTGTGTGTGTGTGTGTATTGCGTAAGTGTACATGAATGACTTGTCCATGTGCGAATGTATGTACGTATGAGGTGTGTAACTGTGATGAGTGTACTACTGTGTTCAATATTAATGTGCATGTACGTAGCTCTGTGTGTGTGTGTGTGTGTGTGTGTGTGTATCCTGACTAGTTCCTCCTGCTCATAATTCATCGCCTAATTACCTCCCTCCTGCTCCCTCTCCCCTCCCTTTCTCCTCCCTCCCTCCCTCCCTTGCCGTCTCTTGATCATTCCTCCTCCATTTGCCATCTTGGTTTCTCCCTCCAAGTCCTTGCTCACATTTCTCTCTCTCTCTCACTCTCTCTCTCTCTCTCTCTGCTAATTATCACTATCTCTCCCTATCATTTATCAGCCTCCCTTTTTTCTTTTAATCTCCCTCATCACTCCCTCCCTTCAATCACCTTTTCCTTCCCATTTACCTCCCTCCAAATTGCTCCCTTCCTCCTTCTCCTCCCCTCCCCCTCCACCAACCTCGCCGGAATTTCTCCCTCAATTTCTCCCTTTCCTCCCTGCGTCTCGTACGGGCGTGATCAAAAGTTCATTTACACTGACCGGAAGCCCTGTTAACCCCTTCAGTACGATGACGTCTTCTGTATCTTTTTCTTGTTACTTTAAGACGATTTTCCTCAGCTTGAGAGAGAGAGAGAGAGAGAGAGAGAGAGAGAGAGAGAAATAAAGATAGTTTCCCCTCGAGTGAATAAAATCGTCTGCAAGCAATATTAATGAGAGAGAGAGAGAGAGAGAGAGAGAGAGAGAGAGAGAGAGAGAGAGTTATCGTACTGAAGGGGTTATAAAGCTAATCAACAATAATCACACAAACCGGAACTCAGTCTTCCTAAGTTCCGGACCCAAGACGTATGAAGATTCTAGAGACGCTGGCAACTGTTCTTAAGACGTTGGCTACACTTCTTAAGACGTTGACTACACTCTCTTAAGACGCTGACTACACTCTCTCAAGACGTTGACTACACTCTCTTAAGACGTTGGCTACACTCTCTCAAGACGTTGACTACACTCTCTTAAGACGCTGACTACACTCTCTCAAGACGTTGACTACACTCTCTTAAGACGCTGACTACACTCTCTCAAGACGTTGACTACACTCTCTTAAGACGTTGGCTACACTTCTTAAGACGTTGACTACACTCTCTTAAGACGTTGACTACACTCTCTTAAGACGTTGGCTACACTCTCTTAAGACGTTGACTACACTCTCTTAAGACGTTGACTACACTCTCTTAAGACGTTGACTACACTCTCTTAAGACGTTGGCTACACTCTCTTAAGACGCTGACTACACTCTCTTAAGACGTTGGATACACTCTCTTAAGACGTTGACTACACTCTCTTTAAGACGTTGACTACACTCTCTTTAAGACGTTGACTACACTCTTAAAACACAGGCTACACTCTCTTAAGACGTTGACTACACTCTCTTTAAGACGTTGACTACACTCTCTTTAAGACGTTGACTACACTCTCTTAAGACGTTGACTACACTCTCTTTAAGACGTTGACTACACTCTCTTTAAGACGTTGACTACACTCTCTTTAAGACGTTGACTACACTCTTAAGATATAGGCTACACTCTCTTAAGACGTTGACTACACTCTCTTAAGACGTTGACTACACTCTCTTTAAGACGTTGACTACACTCTCTTAAGACGTTGACTACACTCTTAAGACATAGGCTACACTCTCTTAAGACATAGGCTACACTCTCTTAAGACGTTGACTACACTCTCTTTAAGACGTTGACTACACTCTTAAGACATAGGCTACACTCTCTTAAGACGTTGACTACACTCTCTTTAAGACGTTGACTACACTCTCTTAAGACGTTGACTACACTCTCTTAAGACGTTGACTACACTCTCTTAAGACGTTGACTACACTCTCTTAAGACGTTGACTACACTCTCTTAAGACGTTGACTACTCTCTCCTCCCTCTATCTTTAAATTTACTTGTGTCTTTCTCCTTTTTCTTTTCTCCTCCTTTTCTGTTTTCCCTCTTTCTTATTTCCTACTTCTATCCTCCTTTTCCATTCCTCCCTTCCATCCTCTCTCTCTCTCTCTCTCTCTTCATGGTTTCCTCCATCTTACATCTCTCTCTTTTTCCTCCCTCTTCACCTTTCCCCCTTCCCTTCCCCTTCCTTTCTCTCTCCCTCTCCCTCCTCCCTCTCACATGACCGCTCGCCAAACCTCAACCCTTCTACTCCCTCCCCTCCCCTCCCCAATGGACCCTCTACGCGACGGGCATTATAATGTCGGCTCACACACACACACACACACACACACGAGGACAGTCGTATTTCCTCCCATCCCCTCCTATCTACACCTGACTGTCTGTTCCTCTCTCTCTCTCTCTCTCTCTCTCTCTCTCTCTCTCACACACACACACACACACACACACACACACTTCTCCATACCATCCTCCCTTCATATTTCTCTCCCCAATCATCCCTACTTCTCACTCTCGACACATTCGCTCATTTCTCTCTCTCTCTCTCTCCCCCTCTCAAATTCCTCTCTCTCTAATCCTTCAGCTGCTCTTCTCCATTCTTCTCACCCTCTCTTATTCTCCTTTGTTTATGTCCTTCTCATCAATCTCTCACACATTGTCATTCTCCTTCTCTCCTTTCATCTTTCTTCCACTTGCCTTCCTCGTCCTTTCTCGCTCTCATTCTTCCCCTCTTAGTCTTCCTCTCTTACCTCCCTCCTCCCATTAATCTCTCTCACACTCTTCCTCCTTTTCTCCTCTCACACTTTTCCCACTCGTCCTCCTTTTCTCCTCTCACACTTTTCCCACTCGTCCTCCTGTTCCTCCCTCTCCTTCTCTTATACCCCTTCCTCTCTACCTCCTTCCATCAATCTCCCTCACACTCTCTACCTCCTCCATCTCTTCCCTCACACTTTTTCCACCTTTCCTTTTCTCCCTCTCACTCCTTTCCACTTTCTCTCCCTCTCTTACTTTCCTTTCCTTTCCTTTGGTTACCTGATGCCATTCACCTCTCTATTTCCATGTTTTCTTCCGCGTATTCCACTCATTTTTTTTACCCTTCTTCCCTACCACCTTTTCTTCCTCCCTCCTTGCCTTCCATCTTTTCTCTCCCTCCTTCCCTTCTAACATTCCACTCTCCCATCTTCCCTACCATCTTTCCTCTCTCCCTCCTTCCCTTCCACCTTTCCTCCCTCTCTTCTTCCCTTCCATATTTCCCCCCTCCCTCTTTCCCTTCCATCTTTCCTCTCTCCCTTCTTCCCTACCATCTTTCCTCTCTCCCTTCTTCCCTTCCACCTTTCCTGCCTTCTTCCCTACCATCTTTCCTCTCTCCCTCCTTCCCTACCACTTTCCTCCTCCCTCCTTCCCTTCCAACACTCCTCTCTCCCATCTCCCCTACCATCTTTCCTCCCTCCCTCCTTCCCTTCCACCTTTCCTCCCTCTCTTCTTCCCTTCCATCTTTCCTCTCTCCCTGCTTCCCTTCCACCTTTCCTCCCTCTCTTCTTCCCTTCCATCTTTCCTCCCTCTCTTCTTCCCTTCCATCTTTCCTCCCTCTCTTCTTCCCTTCCATCTTTCCTCCCTCTCTTCTTCCCTTCCACCTTTCCTCCCTCTCTTCTTCCCTTCCATCTTTCCTCTCTCCCTGCTTCCCTTCCACCTTTCCTCCCTCTCTTCTTCCCTTCCACCTTTCCTCCCTCTCTTCTTCCCTTCCATCTTTCCTCTCTCCCTGCTTCCCTTCCTCCCTCCTTCTCTACCACCTTTCCTCCATTCCTCCCACCTTTCCTTCCTCCCTCTTTCCCTTCAATCTTTCCTCTCTTCCATCTTCTCTCTTTCCTACTTCTTATTTTTCACGAATCTGTCTATTTTTCTTCCTCCTCTTCCTTTCCCTCCATTTCCTGCACACATCTTCCCTTCCTGCTTCTTCCCTCCTTCCCACTCTCCCCATATCCTGCAATCTCTCTCTCTCTCTCTCTCTCTCTCTCTCTCTCTCTCTCCTAGTTCTTCCCTCCCTCTCTTCCTCCACCCACCTATCACTACACTGCTTCCATCCATTCTCGCTCTCTCTCTCTCTCTCTCTCTCACACACACTTCTTCCCTCCACGTTTTCTCTCTCCCTTCTCATACGTCTTACTTTCCTTAACCCCTCCTCTCCTTCCCTCCTTTCCTTCTTCTCTCCCTCCCTCCTTTCCTTCTTCTCTCCCTCCCTCCTTTCCTCCTTCTCTCCCTCCCTCCTTTCCTTCTTCTCCCCCTCCCTCCTTTCCTTCTTCTCTCCCTCCCTCCTTTCCTCCCCATCTCCCCCTTGAGCCTCCACCCGCCACGTCAGGTATATTAAACTCTCTCTCTCTCTCTCTCTCTCTTCCTCCATCCCACTCATACCCCCTCCAGCTAATCTCTCCTCTTCGCCTGATATGATCCTCACAGTGCTCTCTCTCTCTCCCTCCCTCTCTCTCTAAGACTACTAGCTCCACCAATGTTGATAATTCACCTATTCGCTTTCCTCTCTCTCTCTCTCTCTCTCACACACACACACACACACACACACACACACACACACACACTAGCCACTTCCCTACGATGACTTCAGGTAAATTCTAGGGCCAGTACCCTCGGGGGGTTAGGAGGCTCCCTAGCACCTGTACCTTAGCGATTTAGTTTTGGATATGGCTGGTTAATACCCCTTTCTGCGTTATTTATGCAGAGTATGGCGATATTGGAAGGATTTATGTAACACAGAAGAGGGCAGTAAGGTGTCATAAACAAAATAAATCGCTTAGAAAAAGGTGTCAGGGGGAGTTTGCTAATCCGTAATCACAGGTCAACTCTGGACCTGTCTCCCCCTCTGTCTGAATTTCCTGCTGCCTAAGATCTCCAGTCTTTGAAACGCAGTGTGTCCAGGCATCTCAAAATGAACGGATCTTGAATTTGGCTCTGTTGTCTTGTTTTTGTTTTTCTTGAAGGGAACAATTTTGTGAACTCCTGGCCTTTGGTTCCTTCTTTCTTGCATTAAAAAACAATCAGTAATCAATTCTCCTCCCACCCAAACAAATAATTATTTACCCGATTTTAATGATCCCTAACACCTTTCCCTAAGCGATTTATTACACCAAACTGTCCTCTTCTGTGTTACTTCCCTCCAACATCGCCACGTGGGTATTAACCAACCATATCCAAAAACAAATCGCTAAGGAAAAGGTGTTAGGGAGCTTCCTTAACCGACGAGAATGCGGGCCTTAAGTTCAACACCTAAATTATCTACATGTCTCACTCACACCAAGCACACACACACACACACACACACACGTCTCACACTCACACCAAACACACACACACACACGTCTCACACTCACACCAAACACACACACACACACTTTAATTTTCACACAAACACATACTTCAATTAACACACACACACACACACACACTTTAACTTTCACACAAACACATACTCCAATTAACACACACACACACACACACTAACTTTCACACAAACACATACTCCAATTAACACACACACACACACACACACTTTAACTTTCACACACACACACACACACACACACACACACACACACACACACGCAACTCCACGGCCATGTCCCGCCATGTTTCAGAAGCTCGCCCACTGACAACTCTGCTCTGTCCTCCCCATGTAACTCAACAAGGGGCGGAGTACGAACCCGGGCCCCCAGTTTCTGCCCCACCGAACCTCCCAACGCAACCTACCAACCTTGAAAATTACGGTGCTTGAGACGCCTTTACTCATTTCCTCTCCTCGTGTTGCCAAGAAAATATGAACTGCCTTGATCATGCAACTCTCTAACTCATTTACTTTCCTCGTGTTGCAAAGAAAATATTACAGTAATTTCCTTGATCGTGCAACTTCCTTTTCTTACTCATCTACCTTTCTCGTGTTGCAAAATATTAACCTCCTTGATCATGCAACTTTCCTTTATTACCACATACCTGGAATCTTGCAAAACTGTCATTTATATAAGAAGGCTAAAGACGTGTCAATTTTACCATTAACACACCAAATTACCAAGACTTAATTAATACGTATGACACTCTGGAGGTCGTAGGCAGAGGGAAAGACGAGGAAATGATGATTGTCCCAGAGCTGAGTTAATATGGTTACATAAAATGCTGAAGATACTGGTTAACTTTTAGAGAGAGAGAGAGAGAGAGAGAGAGAGAGAGAGAGAGAGAGAGAGAGAGAGAGAGAGAGAATCTACATAAGTAAATAAAAAAATGTCGTTCTACTAAAAATACAAATGATGAGAGAGAGAGAGAGAGAGAGAGAGAGAGAGAGAGAGAGAGAGAGAGAGAGAGAGAGAGAGAGCATAATGTTACTCCACCAAAAGCCTAACTTCTGAAGCAAGGATCTGGACGCCTGTTAAGAAAGCTGTAAGATGGAGTGAGCGTCTTTGCACGTGCGTAAAGTGAAGCCAAGACATACCTGAAGGACATCCAAGAATTCTACCTAAGAGGGGTGTGTTGGGTATATACTCTTAAATATACTGGATATGTCTGCGAGAATTAGGTTCCTGTATGTGGGGAGGGTGTTATGGGGTGTGCTCTGAATGGGGTGATATTTCTCTCTCTCTCTCTCTCTCTCTCTCTCTCTCTCTCTCTCTCTCTCTCTCTCTCTCCAAGAAAGAGAGCCAATCTTCTGCTCTTCACGGCCGTCTGTTCACAGTTCGCAGAAATCGATATGATCAATTCTCTCTCTCTCTCTCTCTCTCTCTCTCTCACACACACACACACACACACACACTTTGTTGGTTGGTTTATATCACTATTTATCATTCTCCTGGTTCGACTTCTTTTTTTTTATTCTTTTCATCCGTTTTATTTCCAATCTTTCCACTCTTCCCTTCCCTTCTCTTTATCCTCGTTTTCTGTTTGTTCCCTACATTTATCTCCTCTCTCTCTCTCTCTCTCTCTCTCTCTCTCTCACAACCAAGGCGGCCTCACCACAAATCTCTACCACAACTACCGCTAACTTCGGCGACAGTGACTCAGCAAGAAGAGGACAGGATGGGAAAGGGGTGGGGGGGAGAAAAGGGGGAGATCAAAGAGGAGGAGGGAGAGAAGGAAGAAAAGGGACAGAGGAAGGAGGAAGAAGAGGTGGGCGAGAGTAGGAAGGCGGAAAAAGTGGAGGAGGAGGAGGAGGAGGAGGAGGAGGAGGAGGAGGAGGAGGAGGAGAGAGAGAGAGAGAGAGTTCCTCCACAAATCAACCCTCTCTTCTGTAAGTTGGTGGGCTAAATGTTGTTGTTATTTTTGTTGTTGTTGTTGTTGCTGGGGCCAGGACTATAAGTGTGATGGTTGTTGTGGTAGCTAGTTATCCTCAAAATAAGTATGACCTTTCAACACATCTCATACTGCTCACCACCTCAGTACAACCACTCACACTTCCCTCTCTCGGTCCTTAATCGATCGTTTTCTATTATTTAGAGAGAAGGTGTTTTTCTACGCTAAATAAAACAATCTTCGTAACAAAAATAATGCGTAAGTTAATGAGGACGATTCTTACACTACCGCCTAGTATTGCAGTAGTAGTAGTAGTAGTAGTAGTAGTAGTAGTAGTAGCAGTAGTAGTAATAGTAGTGGTAGTAGTAGTAGTAATAATAATAACAATAATAATAATAATAATAATAATAATAATAATAATAGACACGAAAATATTAACAGGATAACATACAAAAACATATCACCAAAGCAGAGACATAGGTAATCACAGTCAGGTAACAGGTATTTCATCCAGGTAACTCTCCCTCTCTCTCTCCTATATTCACCCTCCCAATATCCACACCTAGCAACTTGGCAATGTACCAGTCCACTCTTATTTCTGCTACAGTCACTCCTATATCAACACATGTAGCTATGATTATATTTTATACCCACTAATATAATTCTGTTTTGAACACTTTCCCTACAATGGGCCTTTGGTTCCTTCTTCCTTACTTTAAAAAATGATGTCTTTAATTATTGTACTCTTGCTGTATCCATTTATCCATCCATCCATCTACCCACCTACCCATCCATCCATCCATCTACCCACCCTCCCACTCAATCATTCATCCATCCATCCATCCACCCACCCACCAATCCATCATCAATTTTTTCCCATTAGGAGCCTAAGAATCCGGAACAAAGCTACTCAGTTAAGCCAAGTTTAAAGCTGTGACCAGTCTCATATCCCTGAGCGGCACTGAGTAATAAATTCCACCCACTCCTCGGATTATACCCTTATGAACTCATTTCGGCTGATTTTATGCAACTCATGGTTTATTTTCGACCTAATGGGGTTACATAAAGCCTCCAAATACTTCTTCACTCACGAGACATTTTCCCCTGATCAGTAGCTCCAATTCCCGGCTCATCTTGACGTGAACCCAGTGGACTACCGGCTGAAGTACTACCTGAAGCCCACCATCATCCACTCAGAGAATAGGGAGGGTGTTGAGGGACGTTGGTATGGCAGAGCAGAGGAGTTGCCCGGTTATATCAATGCCATCGCGTGCAGGCGTCCCATACCATCACCCGACTCACCAAAACATTATAAAATCATATATTGAGAGCACTACTGAATATCGTATGGTGACTACTGATTTTTGTATGGTGACTATTGAATAAAACAAGATGCAATAGGAGTGTTAATGGTTAGTGTGCTTTTGCAATAATTGGGAAGAGAATGCTGCATCACCACAATAAACATAATTCTCAGTCTGACGGTATAATTTATCTCCTTGATTAATCACGGTGCAATGCAACAAGACACATCCATGAATCACCCCCTTGCACACCCCTTCAGACATCTACAGGTCTTCACACATCCTTCTTCTCCTCCTCCCCCTTGCACCTCCCCTCAGACATCTACACACACGTCTTCACATCCCTTCTTCTTCTCCCCCCCCCTTGTACACCCCTTCTTCTTCTCCCCCCCCTTGCACACCCCTTCAGACATCTACACACACCGTCCTTCTCCTCAAGTATCACCCCCTTCCACACACTTTCGCCCATCCACACACCCTTCTTCTTCACCCCATTTATCACCTCCTTGCACAAACCCTTCTTGTTCTTCTCACGTATCATTCTCTCGCACGTACCTTCACCCATCCACACACCCTTCTCCCCATTTATCTCTCCCCTGCACACACCCTCACCCACACACCCTTCTTCTCCCCATGTATCATCCCCTTGCACACACCTTTACCCACCTACACACCCTTCTTCTCCCCATGCATCATCCTCTTGCACACAACTTCAAACATCTACACATTCCTTTTCTTCTTCTCCCCAACCATTTTCCTTCTCCTTAACCCTGCCCCTCTTCTTCCTGTCCTCACGCCTGCATCCAACACACTCTCACCCCTTCACACACCCTTCCTTCCCATCCCAGTTTCCTCATCCTTCACCCTCGCGCTCCTCTCCCTCCCTTAGCTATTTACCTTCACACTACCACAACAACCAGCTCCTTTCTCCCTCACCCTAGCTCTCATCTTTATTTACCTTCACCTACTTCCACCCTTCACGTCACCCTACCATACCAATTTCCTTCTCCCTCACCCTAGCCTCCTCTCTCCCCCTTTATTACATATTTACTCGCTTTTACACTGCCTATCACCGCACCCTACTTCAACTTCTTCATCCTCTCTCTCTCTCCTGTCTAATCGCAATATGCTTTTTCCGTCTTTCCTGTCTGTTTTTCTGCGTTTCCACTCTCACTGACACACGCACTTTTCAGCTGGGAATGCACGCAAGGCTCACACACAGAGGCGTTGTGCTCTCTCTCCCTCACACACACACACACACACACACACACACACACACGTACGCTCACGCAACACTTGTCACAGCCAGTAGACCTTGTGACTTCTAGCGCTATTTATGACTCGCTTAAATTGTGTTTTTGGTCAGTCACCGGGGCGAGAGTGGGTGAGGGAGAGGAGGGAGGGGTGAGGGAGAACAAAGAGGGTGAGGGAGAACAAAGAGGGTGAGGGAGAGGAGGGAGGGGTGAGGGAGAACAAAGAGGGTGAGGGAGAGGAGGGAAAGGTGAGGGAGAGGAGGGAAAGGTGAGGGAGGAGAAAGATTTGAGGGGGATGTATGAGAGGGAGAGGGAAGAAAAGAGAATGAGTGAAGAAGGGCAAAAACGTGGGAAAGGGTGAGGGAGGAGAAAGAGGGTGAGGGAGAGGAGGGATGGGTGAGGGAGAACAAAGAGGGTGAGGGAGAGGAGGGAAGGCTGAGGGAGGAAAAGAGAATGAGTGAGGAAGGGCAAAAACGTGGGAAAGAGTAAGGGAGGAAGACTTGAGAGGGATGAATAAAAGGTAGAGGGAGAAAAAGATAATGCGTGTGGGAGGGCAAGGAATAAGGGAGAGGGTGAGGGAGGAGAAAGACTTGAGGGGGATGAATAATAGGGAGAGGAAGGAAAAGATGAGTGAGGGAGGGCAAGGAATGAGGGAGAGGGTGAGGGAGGAGAAAGACTTGAGGGGGATGAATAATAGGGAGAGGAAGGAAAAGATGAGTGAGGGGGGGCAAGGAATGAGGGTGAGGGTGCGGGAGGAGAAAGACTTGAGGGGGAAGAATGCAAGGGAGAGGGAGGAAAAGAGAATGAGTGAGGGAGGAGAAAGAAAATGAAGGAAGACAAAGGGGATGAGGGAGAAAGTGATGAAGGAAAAGGAAGATGACAGGATATGAGAACGTGGGTAAAGGAGGAAAAGAAGGATAGAAAGTATGAGGGGAAGGATGAATATTAGGGTGGGGGGGATAAGGGTGAGGATAAGAGTGGAATTACAAAGCTATCCTGGTCTGCATGAGGAGTATGAGGAAGTATTAGGTCGAGAGTGGGGAAGTATTGGGTCGAGAGTGAGGAAGGAGGGAAGGAAGGACGGACGGACGGTGGGATGGAGCGAGGGAGTGAAGTGGAGAGGGTGGCAAACAACTGATAAGGAGATATGAAGGGTGTGGGTGCAATCAAGAGTAATTAGTGGAGTGGGGGATAGATTGGGGGAGGGGGGTGAGAGCGAGACGTGGGGTGGAGGGGGTAAGAGAGAAGTGGGGGAAGGGGGGAGAGACGTGAGGGGGATTGGGGAAAGAGTGATGTGGGGGATGGGGGAAGAGACGTGGAGGGAAAGCAAGACGGGATGATGTTCTCGTGAGGATAGGGGACCCATGCACCTGTCCCTTACCTTTAATTAACCCCAATCAGGTGCGAGAGAGGACTGCCTTCACGTGGTGGCACTGATAATTGCGAATCGTTCTCAAACTGAAGGGATTAATTATTCTGTGTATCATACTAATCCATAATCTATCTAGGCTTATAGCCCGACGCCCTAATCCCGCAAAGGGTGGCTGCAGACAAAACGCCTCCAAGTCGCTCTGTTACCCACCATTTGACTGCCCTCCCCCCAACTCACTCCCCCCTCCCTCATATACCTATCAACTTCATCCCTCCAGCTCATCCTCGGTCTTCCCCTCCCTCTCTCTCCCTCCACTTCACCTACATACACCCTCTTACTCAGTCTTTCTTTCTCCATTCTCTCCATGTCAATGTATTTCTCCTAATTTTCCACACTACATAGATATTCAAAGTTAAGAGATTACGCAAAACAGACTCACAAACTTACGATAAATTCCTTGTCGTAACTTAAGATATTTTAGCTGGAAGGGCAAGGGAGGTATAGAATCTACCCACGCGTCTAAGAACCAAAATTTATTACAACAGGAAGGGACAGGAAGAGGTAAAAACCCTTCCCACGTTCCTCGAAAGCCTTTTTTTTTTTTTTTTTTTTTTTTTAAGGAAAGGGAAAGAAAGGGTAAAAACTCTTTCCACGTTCCCCGAAGGCAAGATTTATTTTTATAATACGGGAAGGAAAAGGAAAAGGTCTAGAGTCTTATTACGTTCCTAGAGAGCAAGATTTTTTTTTTTTTTTTTTAGGAAGGGCAAGAAATGGAGCAAAAGCTGTTCATCGTCTTGTCCAGGAAGAGCATGGGAAGGAGGGTTTAAGACAGCTTCCCTTGCCTGTCGTAAGAAAGATCTCTTTTTAAGGAAAGGGCAAGAAACGTGTGCTAAATCTACATCTCTCTCGTACCTAAGAATTATTTTTGTTGAATGACGAGGCAAGGAGGGTCCAGAGATGTCCCCTAAAATGACTTAAGATTGTGTGTGTGTGTGTGTGTGTGTGTGTGTGTGTGTGTGTGTCAAGGAGGGTCCAGAGATGTCCCCTAAAATGACGTGTGTGTGTGTGTGTGTGTGTGTGTGTGTGTGTGTGTGTGTGTGTGTGTGTGTGTGTGTGTGTGTGTGTGTGTGTGTGTGTGTGTGTGTGTGTGTGTGTGTGTGTGTGTGTGTGTGCAGGAAGAAAATGGAGAAAAATCATCCTTGCCCTCCTCTCAATAAATACAAAAATCAACCCAGAAGAAAAACACAGTATCACGTAACTTCGCGAATCTTAAGCTGTCGTCTCAGTGTCTTAGCTGTTTCTTCAAGGACCTCTTATTATGCAAGATACACATTAAGGCCGTTTTCTTTTATGTTACTGTTTTTTTTCTTCTTCTAAGTTACAGTCACAGTCGTATGTCAGCATAGAGAATATTAATATCTATATGCAAAAAAAGTGGGAGACTCCTAAGCCCACGAAAAAAATGGCCCTCATCGACTTGGAGTAAGGGTGAGGTGCGATGGAAGGTGAGGGTGGGACGGAAAGTGAGTTGGGTGGAGGGTTGAGTAGGGTGAAGGATGAAGGGTGGCGGGTGAAGAGTGTTCGTGAGGGTAAGGGTGGAGAGTAAAGGGGGAGGGTGGAGTGTGTGGGTGAGGGTAAGGAGGGAGGGTGGAAGGTGGTGAGTAAAGAGTGAGGGTGGACGGTGTGGGTGAGGGTGTGAAGATGAACGAGGGAAGGGTGGAGAGAGAATATGGGAAAGACTGGAAGGTAAGGGTGAACTAGGGGACTGGAGGGCAAGGGAGAGGGCGTGTCCAGGGTGCAAGTGGGTGGACTGGAGGATGAGGGCGTGTCCTGGGTGGGGGAGGGGGGGACAGGAGGGGGTCAGCCATTACCTCGTGTGTACTACAATTTGGCCGGGTGAACGAGGTCATAAACCACCCCGCCTTGGCTTTATGACCCCCCTCACCCCCTCTCACCCCTTCCCTCCTCTCCCACTCCTTCACCCCTCTCTCTTCAATTTATCTTTCTCACCTAACCCCCCACCTCACACCTCTCACCCCTTCCCTCCTCTCCCACTCCTTCACCCCTCTCTCTTCAATTTATCTTTCTCACCTATCCCCTCACACCCCACACCTCTCACCCCTTCCCTCCTCTCCCACTCCTTCACCCCTCTCTCTTCAATTTATCTTTCTCACCTATCCCCTCACACCCCACACCTTTCACCCCTTCCCTCCTGCCCCACTCCTTCAGCTCCCCTTCAACTTCCCTCTCACCTGACCTACCTCATCCCACGCAGTCACACTATGCCACTCAATTCACACCCTAACCCCACTCACCTATCCCTCTCACCCCAATCCTCCCATCCACTCTTTCACCCCCTGCAACTTATATCTCAGGGCCCCTCTCATCCCACTCACTTCACCTCCTACTCCCTCCCTCTTCACCTCTTCCATCTCACTCTGACTCCCCCATCCTATTCTTTCACCCTCCACCCTCACCTATCCTCCCAAGCCCCCTCTTATTGTACTTCCAAAATTTCACTCAATTCATCCCTTTCACTCCGGCCCTCCTATCCCACACCTTTCGCCCTCCTTTCAGTACTAATGAGGGACGCCTTCAGGTGGTGGCACTGATATAACCAGGCAGCCCCTCTACCTTCCTATACAAACGTCCCTCAGCTCCTTCCCTATCCTCCACAAGGGGGATGGTGAAACGCAGATAAAAAGGCAACTTCATCCTCTACTACATCCGTTTCACTTTCACACGAGGCCTCAGTTTCAATATCTATCTCCGTTTCGTCTCTCTCACCCTTCTCCTCCGGCCCTCTTCACCCCAGTGTGCCACCCCATTCTCCACACCCCATTCCCTCACGCTTTCCATCTCACCTCACACTTCTTATCATACTTCCTCAGTTTATTTCTCACCCCAATCCCCTAGCCAACCTCTCTCCCTCTCTCTCCACCTGATCGTCCTCTTCCTCCACCTTATCACCTCATCTCTTAAATCGCCTTTTTCTTCATTTCAAGACTCCTTCTCCTCATGTCTTTTCCTTGACTCTCTCTCTCTCTCTCACTCACATTTCCACTCCAATTTGTCGCTTCTACCAACCTTTTCTCTCTCTCTCCCTTTCACTTCGAACTTTTCTCATTTCCGCTAACTCACTTCTACTCCCTCTTCCTCTTATCCCCTCACTCTTCCTGTCTTTACCTCCTCTCTCCTTTGTCTCCTCATTTCCATTTTCTTCATCGTTTCATTTCTCATATATTTCACCAATTCTACATTCTTCACTCATTTTTTTTTACTCATCTCCTCCACTCACATACGTTCACTCTTTTTCTCTGCCGTCATCATCATCATCGTCGTCATCTTCATCATCATCGTCGTCATCATCCTCATCTCCCTCTAATCTCTGCATTCACTTTCTCCTCCGTCCCTTCTAAGAATATTATCTTTTCATGTCATCTTTACCTTCGTCATTCATCCTTAATATATTTTTCCCTTCCCTGTAGCTCACGTTATCCATTATTCGTCATTCTCTCCTTCATCTTTCCCCGTTCCACACCCGTCATTTATTTTTCAACATTCCCCACCATCACTTTCATTTCTTTTAAATATGTCTCTCATTTTCCAACCTTCATTTCCATCTTCCTATTCAATACTCCTCTCTCTCCCAGTATCATTTTCATCTTTTTCCTCAATATTCCTCATTTTCCCACCATCACATTCATTTTTTTTAAATATTTCTCTCACTTTCCCACCTTCATTTTCACCTTTCTGTTCAATACTCCTCTCTCTTTCCCAGTATCATTTTCATCTCCCTATTTAATACTCCTCTCACTTCTCTAATATCACTGTCATCTTTTTCCAATACTACCCTCATTTCTCCACCTTCATTTTAATCTTCCTTTTCAATATTCCGCTCATTTTCGCAATATCATCATCTTTTCTCAATATTCCTCATTTTACCACCTTCATTATCATCTTATCACTCATCTCCTCTCATTTCCTTCACTTCTCTTCCTTATAAAGCTATCTGCACATCTTACCAAATCCCAGTAATCCCATACAAGAAATAAATCGCGCTGTTTTATGACGGGATTTAACTGAGTGGCAAGGGATTAGGATTAAGAAGTCATTGTACTGAATGGGCTACGCTGGCGCACACACACACACACACACACACACACATTTAGGATATTCAACTTCATTCAAGTAATTAAAATCCAGCCTCTCTCTCTCTCTCTCTCTCACACACACACACACACACACACAAACGCACTTCCTCTCGACCATTAAATGAGCCAGACGCACTCAAACGCACTCAACAGCACCTAAGGACACCGCAACACAAGCATCCTCTCACACAAGCACACTCAAACACCCAAACACGCCATTATGCACGCAACCAGGCATGTTATTCTCACCAAAGACATTATTCACGCACACGCACGCATTAACCCGCATCCCAGACCTCTCTCTCTCTCGTACGCACACACACACACACACACACACACACACACACAGTATCCTTGTCACAATCACAAACACGACTAAAATGGTGTGTGTGTGTGTGTGTGTGTGTGTGTGTGTGTGTGTGTGTGTGTGTGTGTGTGTGAGAGAGAGAGAGAGAGAGAGAGAGAGAGAGAGAGAGAGAGAGAGAGAGAGAGAGAGAGAGAGAGAGAGAGAGAGAGAGACGCATGGAGTGGAGATGGCTGCATAAAAACAAACTAGGAAGCACTCAGAGAGCACATTACTCCACCAATGCCTTTAAAAAGTCTTTGGATTCACCCTCAAATTTAATCAATTCTTTCTTGGTCCATGGCCCACCTTTCCACAAAATTTCATCAAAATCCGTTCATATCTTTTTGAGTTATGCAGCTAACAGACAGACAGACAA
>NC_137061.1:6355515-6370515 GCF_032717465.1 Coenobita brevimanus | reverse complement strand
AGAAGGAGAAGGGAGGAAAATGAAAAAAAAATGAAGGAAGAAAGCAAAGTAAGGAAGACAAGGAGTTAAGAAGGGAAGGAGGAAAAGATGCAGGAGAGAAGGAAGAAACACAAAGTGGGGAGGGAAAGAAACTATGAAGGGTCGTAAGAGGGGAGGTAAAACAAAAACAAAAAAGTAAGATGGAGGAAATGCAGAAGTGTAGAAGGAAAGATGGAAGGAAGGAAGGAAGGAAGGAAGGAAGGAAGCAGTGTATTGACGGTAGGGAGTTAGGAGACATAAAACAGTTGAGAGGGAGGGAGAGAAACATGAAGGACGAGGAAGAAGGAAGGAAGGAAGGGAAGGGAAGGGAAGCAAGGGAAGGAAGAAGGTTGAGCAGAGTTAGGTAACGTGGGTGGCAGGCAAATCTGATAGGAAGAGGGGAGGGGAGGGGAGGGGAGGGGAGGGGTGTGAGTGAGTGAGTCAGTGGGTGAGGGAAGAACGACTATCAGGTAGGTACGAAGGGCACTAAGGAAAGGGACGCCGATAAAGAGACAGAGCAGTTGGTAGGTGAGGGAGCAGGTAGGTAGGCACGGCGACAAGCAGACATGGAGGTGAGGCAGGAAGCGAGCAGGCAGCGGGGTGAGGCAGGCAGGAAGACAGAGACGTGAAAGAGGCAGACAGGCAGGAGGGTGAAACAGGTAGGCAGGTAAAACGGTGAGACAAGGGGCAAGTAGGTAGGGAGGTGAGGCAGAGAGGGAGGCAGGCAGGTAGGTAAGGCAGGCAGGCAGGCAGGGAGGTGAGGCAGGGCGAGGGCTCTCTAGACTCGCCTCATTAATGCCATGATCGATGTCTGATGAGGAACACCACTCATGTTAAACACCGACCCCCCCCCCCACCTCTCTCTCTCTCCCTCTCTCTCTCCGTTGACTCCTCTTCCCCTCAACCTGTTCTTTACCTTCTTCCTACCTACCTACCTACATACTCTCTCTCTCTCTCTCTCTCTCCTACAGTCGGACACAAAATGCACCTAACATTCCACCTCTCCTACTTCTCACTCTCCTCTCCTGACGAATATTTCACAGCTGAGAGATATTTCGTACTTTATACTTCTCTACACAAGGATGATTTTTCTTTGATGGAATGTACTGTGATAAGGATGAAATTACAGTGCCCTAAATGTGAAACAGACGCAGTGGAATTGTGAGCTAACTCTCTATCTCTCTCTCTAAAAACCTTATCATTAACCTCCATCCCTGCTCTTATCTCAAAAGGTCACGAAAGGTCACAGGTGAGAAATAAGACAGGTGACAGGTGTGGGATGAGGCAGGTGTAGAGGTAAGGGTGAGGGGTATGGATGAAGGTGAATTGGGGGGTGGGGAGGGATGGGGAGAGACTGGATGAGGTGGGGTGGGGAAGAGTGGCGTAGGGGAGGGGAGGGAAGGGGTGGGGAGAGCAGGGTGGGGGTGAGGAAGCTGTTTCTGAAGGCGTGTTATGCTGTCAGTGGTACGAACTCCTGTTTCTCGATTGCTTTCCCTTTCACGTCACTTTCCCACATCACTGCTTATCAGTAGTATCGTCTCTTATCACCATGTCTATCTCAGGCAGCCTTTCCCCCTGCCTTCGACCTCCTTTCTTTTCCTCCTTCCATGTCAGTCTCCTTCGCCCCAAACTTCAAATGCTCGCCCCTCTGTCAATCGTCAGGTCATTCTTTCTCACCTCACTGTCTATCAATCACTCTATCTATCCGACCTCCTTGTATTTCTCACTTAGCTTCTCTCTCTCTCCCTCTCTCTCTCATTACAAATACATCCGAGCATATTAGCTTACTAAACGATTTATTCTTAACTTCTTCACATCTCTCTCACTCTCTCTCACCTATTCATACATCAGGAAGGAAGGAGTGAACATAAGGACTTACATGAGGGGAAATCTGAGAACAGCGACAAAAAGAGGAAGACATAGAGAAGAGGGAGGGAAGGAGGAACAAAAGGAAGAGGGGAAGGTTGATGAAGGAGATGAAGAAGAGGACAAAGAAGAAGGGGGAGAAACATAACAGAGAAGGTGAGACAAAGAGATAAGGAAAGGAAGGGGGGAAAGAAATATAAAGGAGAGACAAAGAGAAGGATAAGGTGAAACAAAATCGATAAGATGAATAGATGAAGGAGACTTAGGAATGATTAAAATATATAATAATAAAAACATTAATAATAATAATAATGACAATAGTAATATTAATATTAATAATAACATTAATAATAAAAATAATAATAATAATAATAACAATAATAATAACAAGAAACTGGTGAAACAGTAAAACAATAAACAAGTACAATGAATACCGTAACAGAATAAGTAGAGAGAGAGAGAGAGAGAGAGAGAGAGAGAGAGAGAGAGGAAGCAAGAACACTTTAATATCGAAGAAGGAAGAGGAGGAACAAGGAAGAGAGACAGAAAGGGAAATGAGACAGACGATACGAGGGAGAAGGAACGAAGGAAAATAAAGGAGAGACGTAAAGGAAGATATTGTGAACGTGAAGGATAGAGAGGATGATTAAGAGGAAATGTGTAGGAAAAGAATGAATGAGGAGAGGAAGACAAAGTACTGAAGAATGAAGTATATGAATGAAAGAATGAATGAATGAGGAGAGGAAGACAAAGTACTGAAGAAAGAAGTATATGAATGAAAGAATAAATGGATGAATGAAGCGATGAGGAAGAAAGGAAGACAAAGTACTGAAGAAGGAGGTATATGAAAGAATGAATGAATGAAGAGATGAGGAAGAAAGGAAGACAAAGTACTGATGAAGGAGGTATATGAAAGAATGAATGAGGAGAGGAAGAAAAGAGACGGAGTTTTGACGAAAGCGGTATATGAATGAATGATGAATGAATGAATGAAAGAGGAGAGGAAGAAAGGAGACAAAGTACTGAAGAAAGCGGTATATGAATAAATGAATGCATGAATGAGGAGAGGAAGGAGTAAAAGTACTGAAGAAGGAGGTGTATGAACGAAAGAATGAATGAATGAATGAGGAGAGGAAGAAAGGAGACAAAGTACTGAAGCAAGAGGTATATGAATGAATGAATGAAAGACGAGAGGAAGAAAGGAAGACTATGTACTGAAGAAAGAGGATATGAATGAATGAATGAAGAAGGAGTGGAAAAATGGAAGACAAAGTACTGAAGAGAGCGATATATAAATGAATGAATGAATGAAAGAGGAGAAGAAGAAAGGATTATTAAATTCTGAAGAAAGTATATGAATGAATGAATGAGGTGGGGGAGAAGGGAACACTAAGTACTGAAAAAAAATACGTGAATGAATGAATGAATGAGTGAATGAATGAATGATGGGGAGATAAGAAGGAAGGGTGGAAAGAGGAGAAGGAATGGGTGAAGGGAATATATACGACGAAGCAAGTGACTTACAAGGAAATGAAAAAGAAGGATGGCTATAACGAAGGAGGAGAGACAAGGAGGGAAAAGACGACGAAGGAAGTGAAAAGGAAAGGAGGGTGACTGAAAAAGAATAACTGGAGAATAATGAGAGGGAGGACAAGAAGGAACAGGATAAGACAGAACAGATGAAAATGAACGACAGAAGGAAATGAGTGAAAGAAAGGGAGAAAAGATATTGTAGATGGAAATGATGGAAATAGGGAGGAAATAAGTATGCATGATTGTGTGTGTGTGTGTGTGTGTGTGTGTGTGTGTGTGTTTAGTAGTCATTTTGCACACATTCTTCCTTCTACTCCTCCCCAACATTACTCTGTCACCCCACCCATTCACCCCCTCACCTAACTTCTCATCAATTCGCGTCACCCTAACACCTCTCCGTCACCCCCTCACCCCTTCATCACCCTCTCACCTTTCCGTCACCGCACCACCCCTCCGTCTCCTCACCACCCCTTCGTCACCCCCTCATCCTTCCACCAGCACATTTTCCCTCCGTCACTCCCCCGTCACCCCATCAGCGTCCCGGGTCCCAGTAATGTCTCCAATCTCTTTAGTTCATTACCAGGAACTCCCAAGGTCCTTCGTCTTTATGGCCACCTTCACGTCCTTCCTTCCTTCCCTTCCTTCCTGCTTTCCTTCCTTACTTCCTGCATTCCATTCATTCGTCTTTACGTTTATTTTTCTCTTCCACCTGCACTTCCTTCCTTCCTTACTTCCTGCATTCCATTCATTCGTCTGTACACTATTCTCTTCCGCCTGCACTTCCTTCCTTCCTGCACTTCATTCATTCATCTTGCATCATTCTTCCCATCCATCTTTTCCTTCCCTTTCTTCCTTCCCATTCAGTCATTGATTTGTCTCTGCATTATTCCTTTCGTATCCCTTCTTTCCTTCCCTTATTCCTTCTCATTCATTCGTTCACTTGTCTTTGCGTCATTCTTTTCTTTCCTTTCCTTCCCACATTCTACTCATCATTTGTCATGAATCTATTACCTAAAACACTCCTTCCCTTCCTGCTCTTCATTCATTCATACGACTATACATCTTTCTTCCTCTCCAACTTTTCCTTCATTCATTCCATTCTTTCCACTGTCTCTACATCTATTTTCCCACATGCCTTTTCCTTCCCTTCCTTTCGTCCTCACTTTTTCCCTTTCACTTAATAAACTTTTTCCCTTTTCTTCTTTCCCAACTTGTGCTTCCTTCCTTCCCTTCCTGCACTCCATGTACTCACTGTTAATAATATTCTACCCTTCCATCTTTACCTTGCTTTTGTCTTCTCATATTTCTCCTTTCACTTAAAATCTGACTGAAGCCTGCAACAATACAAAATGCGATATCGGAGTGAAGTGGTTACCAAGATGCTCTTTATGCATAGGTTCTATACTCGCCGCCATATAACTTGTCTTTTTAGCCCCGCCCCTTCCCACCCACTGCCCGCAGAGTGAGTGAAGGGGGCGGGACCGAACTTCAGCAAGGGGGTGGGGCTGACATGTTGCCAGACGGTGGGTATAGCACGCTTGCATCCTATCTAGATTCACGCGATGAGGTATAAAGTCTTCCACATACACTACACACCCTACACTCCACGTGGCTTATCACACCTGAACCCGAGCGACACGCATGGGTGGCAGAGGGTCACTTCCCCGGGGAGAGAAAAGTGGTGTTCTTCGGTCCTATGGTTCAGCTGCCTTTCATCACCCGTAATATATATCGTTAATAGCGATGTGTGTGTGTGTGTGTGTGTGTGTGTGTGTGTGTGTGTGTGTGTGTGTGTGTGTGTGTGTGTGTGTGCTTAATACAAGTCAAAATACAAAACACATACCTATATCCGTATGCAAGTAAGTAGGTAAACAGTAGGTACAATGACTAACAGACAGACAGCTTGACAGAGGGAGAGTCACGTGCCAGGTACCCTAAGCAGACGTCAAGAGTGCAGTGACCCCCAGAAAGAGGACCATTTGTGAGCGGTTGTGAGGGCAACACCCCCTCCCCCTCCCAACTACCATTCCTCTATCCTCCCACTCCTCCTTCCCTCCCCACTCACCTCAGTCTCACCCATTTCACCTCTCTCTCACCTTGCCTTTCACTTCAAACTCACCTATCTGAAACTCACCATCTCACATCTCTTTCCCACCACCAGCCCTCTCATTCTGATCTCACCTCTTACTCACCACCTCTCAGCCACTCTACCAACCCTTTCACCCCCACTACCACACCTCTCACCTCCACCACCCCTCTCATTTTGGTGTCACCTCTCACCCCCACCACCCATCTCACTCCCTCTACTATCCCTTTCACCCTCACTGCTACCCCACTCACCACCACACCTATCATCCCCACCACACCTCTCACCTCTCCCACAGCCATCACTCCCCTCACCCCACTCCCACACCTCTAAAGGATCGTACAATGAAGAGTAGCAGACTAGGAAGGTTGTATGTCAATCCATCCACACGCCTAATCCCAAATCTCATCCATCTGCCTTATCCACTGGTACAAGTAGAAATAAAGTTTACAACAATAATCTTTTCATATTTTACCTTAGTCGCTTACCTACCTACCCACCTATCTATCTACTTACCTAGCTATCTACTTACCCACCTATCTACGTATGAACTTATTTACCTATGTACCCACTCATCTTTCCATCCATCTATCTATCTACGTACCTGCCTACCTATCAATCTATTTATCTATATCTCCTTATCTATCCAACTATGTACATTTACGTAAAAATATACCGGTAATACATATATACATAAACACACGCGTAACTCACCACTCAGGAACCTTTTCACGATGCTAGTAATCTGTATCAAGAAACTTACCTGGAAAGAGAAAAAAGGTAGAAATTAGTGAACAATATAGAACACAACAATAAGAAACCATGATAACAACACTACGTCATTTCCATATATCATCAGACACCTATGGCCAAATTCTCGTGAGCTAAGGAGGCGCCCTAGCACCTTTCCCCCAGCGATTTATTTTTCCCCCTTAGCCCTTCACTACTAGCAATTTAATACCTCTAACTTAAATCGTCCGAGGACAGGAAGAATGAAGCAAAGACGATTTTCACACAGACCCCTCAAAAGCTAAATAAAATCGTCCGGAGGGAGTTTATAAAAGAAAATAATAAATAAATAAATCAAAGAAGGTCAAAAACATCAACCCCTTAGCGTAAAATGATAATCACGTCCTCGGGCTGAAGTGACTTAAAAATCGAGAGAGATAACGCACCCAATCCCAGAGTCCACCCACGTTCATTGGAACAAAACCGTATCATAATTCCTACGTCAAAAGTCATCACCACTCCCTCTCACCACACTAGGCCGCCCTCCCTCATGCACACTTATATATATTCCTTCCACCTCGTATATGTAAATGAGATGGTGAGAAGAGGACACACACACACACACACACACACACACACACACACACACACACACACACACACACACACACACGCCAAATATTTTCCCCGGTACCGTGCCACTCTCTCTCTCTCTCAAAAAAAAAGGCCAAATATTTTCCTCGGTACTGCACCACAATCTCTCTCTCTCTCTCTCTCAGTGATATTTTTAGAGCATGCCAGCTAATCCATTCTATTTATGCATTTCTTGTTCAAAAATTTAGTCACATTTCCATTTTGATTTGTTTCTCTTTTTTTAATTCCTTTTTTTTTCGTCTGTGTTGCTCTTTATTTCTCTCTACGGCTCTCTTCTTTTTTTTCTCTCTCTTTTCTACGCTTCTTCCATCTCTCTAACTTTCTCTCTTCCCTAAGCTTCTATCATTTTCTTTATTTTTATTTTCTCTACCCTTTATTTTGTCTTCTCTCTATGCCTATTTTCCTTTTCCTCCTCTGACTTCTTTCTTATACTTATTTCCTCTTTGTCATCATAACTTCTCTTTCTCTTCTTTTCTTCTATCCGATCTCTTCAATTTCCTTATTTTTACGCCTCCTCTTCTCTGTTTCTTTGTCCTTTCCTTTCCTTTCATCTCTTTGCCTCCCTTACTTTGCCTTCCTCTCCTCTCTTTCCCTCCTTTACTTTCCTCTTATTTCCTCTTTTTTGTATTTTCTTCATGTTCCTTACTTTCTTCTTCCTTGCTCTCTGCCTCTCTCAGTTTCACTATTTCTTGTCTCTTATCTTCCTTTCCTTTCCTCTCCCTTCTTTGCCTCCTTTAATTTCCTCTTCCTTCCTCTTTATTTAATTTTCTCCATGTTCCTTACCTTCTTCTTCCTTTCTCACTGCTTCTCTTACTTTCATCATTTCTCGTCTCTTATCTTCCTTTTCTCAAGATGTCTCCCTTACTTTCTTCTTTCCCTTTCTTCTCTAGTTAGTATTTTTCCTTAATTTTCTTTTTATGCCTTCCTTGTTTCCCTATTTACTTTTCGCCTTTTCCTTTAATCTTCTCTGCCTATATCTATCTCTCTATCTATCATCATCATCACCATCATCATCAGTCATCATCATCACTATCACCACCATCAATATCAATCATCATCATCATCTTCATTTCACCACAACTCTACCACCATCATCAATCATCATCATCTTCATTTCACCACAACTCTACTTATCGATCTATCATCATCATCACTCATCATCACCATCTATCATTATCATCACTATCATCATCATTATCACCATCCATATCATCATCATCATCATCATCATTATTATTATTATTACTGTAACTCCCTCTACACCCAGATCCATTCATTTTAATTTCCACTCTCTCCCTCTCTTTCCCTTCCCTCTCTCCATTTCTTAGTGTGTACTGTATATTAATATTTCTTCCATCTCTTCTCCCTCCTTCTGACCAATTCTTCAGGGAACATAACGAGACAAATGGATAATAATAGAAAATTGAGAGAGAGAGAGAGAGAGAGAGAGAGAGAGAGAGAGAGAGAGAGAGAGAGGACTGAACGTTTAAAATCATCTACAGGTAAAAAAAAAATAATAATAATAATCGTATGGAAAGGACTACTCTCTCTCTCTCTCCCTCCACCACCCCTCCTCCACTCTTCTTCGTTCCTCCACTTTCCCGCTTCCTCTTCCCCTCCTCCCACCTCTTTCTCTTTCCCCCCAGTCTCCCCCCCAATCCCCCTCCTACCTTCCTCTTTCTTCACCTCTCCTCCCTCCCTACACTTCAACATACCATTCTCCCTCCTATCTCTCCCACTTTCCTCCACCTCCCCTACTTTCTCCCTCCCCTCCATTCATGTTCTTCCCTCTCCCCCTTCCCCTCTCTCTCTCTGACCTTCCCCAACCTGCTCCCCATCTTCCTACCCCAAACTTCAATTCATTCTCTCCCCCACCTCCTCTCACTCACCTTCTCTTCCCTCCCCACCCCAGCTCTCTCTCTCTCTCTCTCCTCCCTCCCGCGCTCTCTCTACCTTCCTCCACCTCCCCACCATCTGCCTCCCCTCACTCCCGGCCATTCCCTCTCCTCCCTCCCCCACTCTCCCCCTTTCCTTTCTCCCCCTGCCCCCGCCAGTCCCTAGGGGGGTGGCCTGATGGACTCCCCTCACGCTACCACATAATTATTCCATCAGGGACATAGCAGTGGCCAGGGGAGGGGGGAGGGGGAGGGGGAGATTGGGGGGAGAAGAGGACACATGAAAAGATGGAGTGAAGGAAAGCAAAGGAATGATGGAGGGGAGAAAGAGGACAGAGATGGAAATGATGGTAGCAATAGGCTGGGGGAGGAGGGGAAAGGGGTGAGAGGGAGGGCGGATGGGGGAAATTAAGGGAGGCAGAGGAGGGGACACGAGAAAAGATGGAGCGAAGGAAAGATGGAGGGAACAAGAGGAAAGAGATGGAAATAATGGCAGCAATGGGATGATGGAGGGGAAGAGGAGGGGATGCATGGGAAGATGGAGTGAAGGAAAGATGGAGAGGATAGGGAAAAAGAAAAAAGGGGAGAATAAAAAAAAAAATGGAAGGTGAGGGAGGAAAGCTTGGAGGGATGAGGAGAAGGAGAGGTAGAGCGGGAAAGAAATGAAAGGAGGCAAAAAGAGTAAGGAGTGAGAGGAGGAAAGACGATAAAAGGATGATAACAAAGTGAGGGGAGAAGATTAAGAGGATAAGAGGAAAGAGGAAAAGAGAAAAATGGAAAGAGGCAAAGAGAGAGAGGAGGAGCAGGAGAGAAAGACGAATAAGAGGGAGGTTTTAATGAAAGAGGGGAGAGAGAAAAGAGAGGGTGGAAGAGAGGGAAATAAGAAAGAGAGACTGAAGGTGCGAAAAGGAGGAAATTGAGAAGAGAAGAAATTAAAGAGGAGGAAACAGAAAGGTAAAGAAGAAAAAATGTGAGGAAAAAAAGGGACGGTAATAAAGGAGAAGAGAGGCAGGGAGAGACAAGGAAAGAATGAGAGGGAGAGTTTTGGAAGGCCAGACCGAAAGGAGGGAAGAGGGAAAGGAGGGAGATATGGATGGGGGAAGAAGTGGGAAGGATGGGAGAGGAAGAGGGAAGAGAAGGAGAGATAGATAGGTGAGGAAGAGGGAAGGGAGGGAGAGATAGATGCGAGAGGAAGAGGGAGGGGAAAAGAGAGATAGAGTGTAGAAAAAAAAGGAAGGAAGGCAGAGAAAGGAAGAGGAAGGGAGGAAGGGATGGGAAGAGAGGAAATGAGAAAAAGAGAGAGGGGAAAGTGAGCGAGTACCCGGTGAGTGAGACAGAGGAAGATGAGAGAAGATGGAGGAAGCGACAGAAAGGAGGAAAAAGAAAGGAAATGCAGGAAAAAGGAGAGTTGGAGGAAAACAGGAGGGAGAGGAGTGGGGGGGGGTGAGATAGGAGGGAAGGAAATGGGAGGAGGGAGGAAGGGAGAGGGAATGGTGGAGAGAAAGAGGAAGGAGGGTATGAAATAGGAGGAATGCTGGAGAATATGGGAGAGAGAGAGAGAGAGAGAGAGAGAGAGAGGGGCTCCTCCAGAGACTCTCAGGTGCCAAGTCTCTGCTCCCTCCCTCAGGTACCCGTGTCTCCCTCCATCTCTCCCTACTCGCCCTGAGACGCGTGGAGGCGAAGGGAGAGAGAGGGAATGGGAGGTGGAGGAAAAGGGAGAAGGGAAAGAGATGGAAAGAGGTGGTGGTATAGGGAGAAGGGAGAGAGAGGCAAAGAGAGAAGGGAGAGAGAGAGGAGAGAGAGAGAGAGGTAATGAGAGGTGGCGGCAAAGTAAGAAGGGAGGTGGAGGCAAATGGAGAAGGGAGGGAAGTTGAGGCAAAGGGAGAAGGAAGGGAGGTGGAGGCAAATGGAAAAGGGAGGGAAGTGGAGGCAAAGGGAAAAGGGAAGGGGGTGGAGGCAAAGGGAGAAGGGAAGGGGGTGGAGGCAAAGGGAGAAGAAGAGGAAGAGAGAGAGGGAGAGAGAGAGAGAGAGAGACAGAGAGAGAGAGAGAGAGATGGGAATGTGGGGTAATGTAAAAAGGGAGAAGATCTGCGAATAATGTACAGAGGGAGTGGGTAATGGAAGGGAAAATGGAAGTGGAAGAGGGGAAAGGGAAGAAGGGGGACAGCAGAAGGGGGCAGCAGAAAAGGGGGAGAGAGATAAGCGGAGATAACAGAGGAGTTTAGGAGACGATGAGAGCAAAACAAGAAGGGAGAAGGGAAGGGAAGAAGGGAGTAAGGAGGGGAAGAAGGGAGAAAGGAGGGGAAGAAGGGAGAAAGGAAGGGAAGAAGGGAGAAAGGAAGGGAAGAAGGGAGAAAGGAAGGGAAGAAGGGAGAAAGGAAGGGAAGAAGGGAGAAAGGAAGGGAAGAAGGGAGAAAGGAAGGGAAGATGGAGACGAAGAGGGGGAAGAACCTGGAAAGAAGGCTAAAGGGAAGGAAAGGAGGACAAGGAAGGGCACAGGAAAAGATGAGATGATGAAGGGAAGAGAGAGAGGGAAGACAGAACGAAAAACGGAGGAGGAGGAGGAGGAAGGAGAGCGAACGGGAAGGAAGAGGGAACAATGAAAAGAAAGGAGGAACAAGAAAAAGAAAAGGGGAACAAGGAAAGCAAAAGGGGGAACAAGAAAAACAAAGGGGGAACACGGAAGGGAAACAAGGAAATGAAAGGGGGAACATGGAAATAGCATAGGAAATGGAAATGAGATGATAAAGGACAGAGAGAGGGAAGATTGAGACGAATAGGGGAGAAGGAGAAGGAAGGAGGGTAAATGGGATGGAAGGAGGAACAAGGAAGTGTAGAGGAAGATGAGCTGAGATGATAAAGAAAACAGAGAAGGATAGGAGTTTTTTTTCTATCACTCAAACGCCTCCAGGGCATGCAGTAGGGTGGCCTCTTGGGGTTAATATACTCTGAACTACTGTAGCCTAGCCTCGGGTCCCACGGTGCTTCCATAGGGGGCTTCCAGAGGCTTCACAGTTACCGTCACCGTAGGGCTATGCAGAAGAGGAAAGGAGTAGTAAGAGTACCACGAGGAAAGAGGCAGGCAAGAGGAAAGACTGGTTGGCAAGGAGGCGTAAGAGCACCTGAATTACGGCATGAGGCGAGTAAGAAGAGGTGGGGGGGATGGACAAGAAGAAGGTAAGACAGAGAGGATAAGAAGTTGTCTACGTTAAGAGGGAAAGGAGCAAGAGGAAGAGAGGTAAGAGGAGTGAAATAAGATGACAATACAGATGGAAGAGGTTTAAGGAAATCAGAAAGAGGAAAGTAGGTAAGAGGTAAGAAGATGGGCCTGATGGGAAAGAAGTAAGAGGGGAGACAGGTGGTGTGGAGTGAGCAAGGTAAGAGGGAAGAGGTGAGGGATGGAGAAAAGAGTACCCTGGGGTCAGTAAGAGGGTAAGAGGTGAGTAAGAGGGGTAAGAGGTAAGTAAAGAGGGGTAAGAGGTGAGAAAGAGGGCGTGGACAGGTGTGGGGGGGTAATTAAAGGTGGATAATCTGCAAGGTGTGGCAGGTACACTGGGCGGTAGTTATTGATCACAAATCCACCTGTTGCTTCATTACACTCTACCTACCTGCCTGACCCTACCTCCACCTGCCTCACACACTCTACCTCTGCTTCTACCCTATTCTACCTTTCCCACTGCTCTACCTCTCCCTACTCTACTTCTCCCTTCCTCACTCAGCTCTTCTCCCTGTCTTACCCTACTCTACCAATTCCTTCCTCACCCTACTCTTCTCCCTGTCTTACCCTACTCTACGTCCCTGTTGCACTCTACCCTTCTCTCCCTGTCTCACCTCTCACCCTGCCCTACCTCTCCCCAGGCTTCTCTCTCACCCTACTCTTCTCCCTGCCTTACCCAACTCTACCTCTCCCTTCCTCACCCTACTTCTCTACCTGTCTTACCCTACTCTACGTCCCTGCTGCACTCTACCCTTCTCTCCCTGCCTCACCTCTCACCCTGCCCTACCTCTCCCCAGGCTTCCCTCTCACCCTACTCAACCCCTCTAAATGTCTTGCCTCTGACCCCTCACCCTACCTCACCAACCTTGTTTCTCACCTTCACACCTGCCTTGTCTCACCTCACTCGCTCTCTCACACTGCTCTCTGCCTCATGGGTCATCGGAGTGAATGGGTTAAAACTTAAGACTCTGCCTATACCTTCTCGCACTCAAAGTTAAGCCTCGAGGAAGTGTGTGAAATCTTAAGAAGGTACTTAAGATGAAGCAGTAAATTTCTGATATATGAGCGTTCCGACTACGTGCCAGTAAACGAAGGGTGGTACTCCAAGGCGCTCTTCCCGTAAAACTCCAAGTAGGGCACTGTTAGGTAATAAAGAGTTGAGTATAAGGCTTGTCACACTTCTCCCTAATACCACCTGATATTGCCCAACGCTTCCTCCTGTGGGGCTGAAGGGTGATAAATAAAAATAAACAAAAAAAATAAACATACTTCTGTCCTTCTTTGATTTAATAATACAATTTCCTCATGACACAGAACCTTCTCCCATTTTCAAACACGCAAATTGTAAGAAGCAGGACGCAGTAAGTATTGTTCTTCCAGGTGAGAGAGAGAGAGAGAGAGAGAGAGAGAGAGAGAGAGAGAGAGAGTGTGTGTGTGTGTGTGTGTGTGTGTGTGTGTGTACTGTCCTACGTTACCTGTTTCATCATCAACACACCCTAATTGCTCCGGCTCTCATCAACTTCTTTCCTACCAGCCCCAACTCCACCCCTTCCCTTCCTACTGTCCTCTCTCTCTCTCTCTCTCTCTCTCCCTCTCTCTCTCTAACAAGGTGCGAGGAGCGACGTCAATCCAACATAATGGTTCATTCGTTTACATAATGGCGTCTCTCTCACTTACACAACACACATACACATACATACACAAATACATACATACATATACACACTCATACATATATATATCCACAGCGTACATATATCGACACAAACACATACCATGTAATCTAGAAACACACACACACATAAAGTGCAAACACCATACACGACACATATACTGACACACACATAACCTAGACATACACAGCCAGGTCCACACACACACACACATTTCATAATTTCTTTACACTTCTGAGGTTTCCACAGCAAGTGAAGCGAGAGGCCTCCCTGTCTCATTACAACTGAAACCTTTATCATTACGTTTCGGCCTTCTAGACTGTAAAGGGATTATTGATCGTAGCTACACTAACGAAACACACGTACACACACACACACACAGAAACAGCGACACTTGTAAACTGCGCATGCACACACATACTTGAAAAATATTGTTACACAGCCGCTCTCTCTCTCTCTCACGCACAACAGAACACCCAAGCTCGCAATCATAGCACAGAATCTTTCTCTCTCTCTCTCATGCACAACCGGATCCCCAAGCTTGCAATCATGGCACAGAATTTCTCTTTCTCTCTCTCTCATGCACAATCGGATCATTACTACCAACACATACGTACATGCAAAACAGCCTGCACTCACATATACAAAAGCAAAAACAGACACACACATACACCCTAACACCCTAACCTCTGCAAGTTGATGGCTAAGTGTATTCAGACTGGGGGGTTGATTTGGCTAGTAACCAAGGAGATTCATTTCTACCCAATAATAAAGGTTAAACGAATTTCAATCAGGATTTAGTATTCAATATCTGGGGGTGATCCAGTTCCCTCTGGTCAATAATAATAATAATAATAATAATAATACAAATACTACTACTAATAATAATAATAATAATAACAATATTAAAAACAATAGTAATCATCATCATCATAATAATAAAATAATAATAATAATAATAACACTAATAATAATAAATAATGATAAATAATAATCTAAAAAATGTCGTCCTAAAAAAGAAAAAAAAGAAAAAGAAAACAAAGAAACACAACTTAACAAAAACATCCCCACTTCACAGAAAAAAAAAAAAAAAAAAAAAAAAATGCTAAGAATAACAATCAATACAACACCCCAACGCAAAAAATACCTCAAGAAATAGAAAAAAAAATTAATTGGTAGAAAATAAAATAATGCTTAAAAAAAAAAAAATCGCTGAGAAAATATATCAAGGTCTAGCTAAGAAAATCTACGGTATTGAATATTCCACCTTCGCTGACAGATACGTAAATGATAGTGAGAGAGAGAGAAAAGTGCTGACACATACATAAC
>NC_137061.1:6248015-6350515 GCF_032717465.1 Coenobita brevimanus | reverse complement strand
GGAGCATAGTTGTGAATATTTTTTGCATTTACCGATATTCTAACACCTTTATCTTCGGTTACTTGCTAGATGTCTGTGCTTAGCGATATTCTAGCACCTCTAACACCCTTCAGAACGATGATGCTCCCTACATATCGTACTGTATTTCACTGTGACTACCTCAAGACGGTTTAAAGCCTCAGGAAACCCGACGCAGTGAAGTGGCTTGGAGCTGTTAAGACACTGGTGAAGTAGGTCAGGTAACTATCCGTGACATGTGGAAATGACACATGATCAAACTGGCCATATTACCGACACTCTGGCAAACATCTGTCATCTCCTCACCCCCACCATCCCCCCATCCCTTCCCCAATCCCCCCACCATCCACCACTACCATCACCACCGCAACCACCACCCCATCCCTTCCCTATCCCCATCCCACCAGTACCGCAAAGGACCACTACCACCACCACTACCACCACCACCACCACCCCACCCCACCACCATCACCCCCCCAAACCCCACGACTACCACAGCTGTCACTACCATTCACCCCCACACACCACATCAATAGCAACACCATAAAGTGCCACCACAACTGCAACACCATAACCACCACCATCATAACAGCCTTGTCCAATACACCTCCCCCTTCCTATAACCATTACTATATACAGCTTCCATTACCTCATAATTACCAAACTTAGGTTATAACTTTGCTAACTACCACCTTTTTCTGCCTCACAATTCTTTTCCTGTGTGTGTGTGTGTGTGTGTGTGTGTGTGTCTCTCTCTCTCTCTCTCTCACACACACACACACACACACACACACACACCGATATATATACATGTCTCTTGGCCATAACTTCCTTGGTTGAGGAAACTTGCACCCTCATGATCAGTCAGCAGATTTACCACACTGTATCTCTTATATCGTTACACAAACACATAAATAATATACAACAAAATATTTTTATGTAATAAGCAAAATAAATCGCTCAGGTAAAGGTGCTTCGGTGTCCTAAGCCAACGAGAATACTGCTACGTCTTCCTCGATGTTCCCACGTTTCATCTAGTTTCGTGTGAATTTAGGGTGAAAGAAATAAAACCTATAATAACTTCTGAAAAAACTGATATACCTCTACGTCTCAATCTATAGAGTTTCATTTTTTTCATCTAGACCTGTGACTTTTTTTTTTTTTTCCCCTTCAGACGGTTTTATTCTGCTTGAGTGACTTTACTGAATCTAAGGGATGAAATACAGATACATCCTTTAATTCCTTTACTGAGAGAGTGTTCCTAAAAAAAATGAAAAGTATATGATAGAACGAATAAGGCGTAAAAATATGACATCAGATATAAGGTCGATATACCTTGGCGAGTAAGAGGTCGCACAGATTGTTCCCCTGATAACAGAGATAAACTGAGATAAAAGAAGAGTTTTCCTTTTTCTGTCCAACTCTATAGTGCAAGAGATAACCTTTACTCCCAGTCCTTCATGTATGCCACAGGTCAACTCTGAAACTGTCTTTGTCCACATCCTACCGCCTATGACCTCCAGTCTTTTAAACGTAGTGCGTCCAGGCATCTCAAAATGAACGGATATTGAATTTGGCACTCTGTTATCTTGCTTTGTTTTTTTATTTGGAGGGAACAGTCTTGCGGGCTTCTGGCCTTTGGTTCCTTCTTCCTACGATGTCAAAATACCTCGAAACACTACAGTTCCATTATTCACAGTCACTGCTACACAACCTCTTCAGTATCACAGTCTTTCGTAATGTATTCCTCCTCCTACCTCAAGACTTTGCACTCATCTTATAAGACTTCCTTGGTGTCTTAAAGGGTTATTATAGGAAACATCAACCTCATTACTTGAAAATTATATCCCCAGCTGAATAAAATCGTCCGGAGAATATGCATACAATTTACATGACGACTTTGGGGTGAGAGGGTTAATACTGAACATTATATTGTGTAACTCCAATGACTTGTGTAGGGTATCTTCTGTCCCGATTAATTAAACTGTCTTCGTCTCTCTCTCTCTCTCTCTCTCTCTCTCTCTCTGACACACACACACAAACGTACATACACACTGGGTCACAATAAAACTCCCTGACCTCGAGCGGAAGGCAATAAATTGACGTCACTACTCCACTAGCAAATCCTCAAAACACACACACACACACACACACACACACACGGGGCCACAATATACTGCACGCAAAACCTCGAATCACAAACAGAAACAAACAGATCCAACTACCCCCAAAAGCACTCCCTTCCTCCTGCCTTTCAAGCTTTGTATAAAAAAAAAAAAAAAAAAAAAAAAAACTAACAGGACTTGGAGAACAGACACACAGACAGACAAAGATAATTTTCCTAGACAGACTGACGCACACACACACACGAGAGAGAGAGAGAGAAAGAGAGAGAGAGAGAGAGAGAGAGGGGAATGTAAACATGTCAAAGGCAAAGGAAAGAATATGGAAAGTTAAAGCGAGAGGTGTGTGTGTGTGTGTGTGTGTGTGTGTGTGTGTGTGTGTGTGTGTGTGTGTGTGTGTGTGTGTGTGTGTGTGTGTGTGTGTGTGTGTGTGTGTGAGAGCGAGCGACGACCTTTGAAGTGTGTTGACATGTACGTAAGGTCGAGGCGCACCTTCAAAGCAGCCAGAGTGTCGCCCCTGTCAACAACACTCCCGTACTTACAGATGTCCCCAGTTTTTACTCTCTCTCTCTCTCTCTCTCACACACACACACACCTATGCTAAAATCACCTGGAAGTAACAAGAACGTAATTAATGGAGACATCGTAATTAAGGTATTTCTTCTCAATACCTTTTTCTTGTCGATCCTCTTAATTACATTTTTCGCTTGGCAATTTATCTGATACATTCTTCATTTAACCTGCCAGTCATTCAACTTTCACATTTTTTCATCGTCCCTCACTGTCTTCATCCTTCAATAACTATCAATGTTTCATCCCTCAGTTACTCAATTTCCACTCACCCCATTTTTCATTCATTCAGTGTTCATCATTCTAATTTTTTCACCTGCTATATTTACATCTTTTTCATCGTCCCCCACCCACTTCACCCTTCAATTACTCTCAATTTTCACTCAACTTTTTTCATCTTCAGTCTTCATCATTTTTCATTTTTCCATTCAACTTAAAATTCCCCCCCTCCTTATTGACGAGTTGTTTGCTTGTGTTGCTTGGTATAATTGCTTTGTTTACCCCATCAATGCTCTCTCAATCAATATGCCCACCTTCATCAGTAAGTTTTTCTACCCTCATAGTGTCTACTTTCCTCCCTTCATTTATCTAGGGCTTCTCTCTCTTTCTCATTATCCTTTCCTCTCTTCCTTTTTTATCATGCCCTTCCCCTTCCCTTCATTTTTCTGAACTCCCATATTGTGTCTGCTCTTCTCTCTTTTTTCTTCTCTATTCACCCCTCTTCTTCCTTCTCTATCATTACCTTTTGCTCTTCTTTCATTACACCTCTCTCCCCCTCCCCCATCATCTCTGTCACCTCTCTCATTTCATCCTTTTTCTTTCTCCCTCTAATCATCAACATCTATTTATCTCTCCTATCATCTTTTCTCATCTTCGTCTCTTCTACACTCCTCTCCCTTCTTTCCCAAACCGTCATTCCCTCCTCTCTTCCTTAAGCAATTCCATTTTCTCCCCTCTTCTTCCCAGTCATTACTACCATCTTTCCCACCTTCACCTCTTTTCTCCCCTCGTCTTTTTTCTCCCAGTCATCTTTTTCTCACCTTCTTCATCATCATTATCCAACCGTCACCTCTTTCCTCTTCTCATTCTCACATAAACCATTCTCTCCTTACACTCTATCAACCAATCTCTTCTCCCTCCCTTTCTCATCACTCTATTTTTTCTCTCCCTCACCTCCTTTTCTCTTCTCCCTCCCTCAACACCTCTACTCACCTCTCCCATATCTTCATTACCATCTTCTCCTTTCACCATCCCTCCCTTACCATCCTCTTCACCTCTCTTTTAAGATCCTCATTCCTCTCTTTCTCCCCTACAATACCACTCTCTTCTTCCTTACTACTAATTCTCTCCTCTCTCATCTACTCTTTAATAATCTACGTCCTCTTTTTTCCATTCTCATATCGCTATTCATTCAATTCTCCCATTCCCACCCATATCATTCTTTCTCACCCCTCTCATCCTTCTTCCAACTCACTTTATTCTTTTACTTCATCTCCTCATCATTTTCGTATCCCTAACTTTCCATTTCTCTTCCTTGCTTCTCTTTCTCTTTCCTTCCTCCTTTCATCCTCACAACTCCTCTCTTTTATTTACTGTTTCTTATCATTCACTTCTCTTCATTTCTCATTTTCTCACTCATTACTTTTATCTCTATCCTCACAATTCATCTCTTTATTTATTGCTTCTTCTCTCCATTTTCTTACACCCGCTCTTCCCAATTCTCTCTCTCTCTCTCTCCCCCAGCCCTTAATTCCTTATTCATGACCACCATTTTATTGTTGACCTAACACCCTCTACCCCCTCCCTCCCTCTCCCCCATCTCTCTCTCTCCCTCCCTCTCTCTCTCAGGCTAGGACCACTGAGAAAGTTAAGTCTGCGTGATATACCGAAACATATAACTCTCTCCCTCTCTTATCCCCCCTCCCCCATCCTTTCGCCTCCTTCCACCACACCACTTCTGCTTCATGAAATATTTCCACTCCCTTCCCTTTCCTCTCCCTCTAACTCTCCTTCTCCCTCCTCCCTTTAACTCTCCTTATCCCTCCTCTCCTCTCCATTTCCTATCCTCCTTCCCTCCCCTCCCTCTCCTATCCTTTCCCCTTCTACCTACATTTTTCCCTCTCCCTCTCCTCCCATCATCTCCTCTCTCTCTTTCCCTTTCCACGCTTTTCCTTCCACCCGTATCTCACTCTCTCTCTCTCTCTCTCTCCATGCCTCCTCCCCCTCTCCCTCTCATCCAAACTCTGCTCCTCTTCCCCTCCCCCTCTCTCTCCCTCCTCAAACTCCCTAACACGTGCACACTCACTCAACAGGTTAGTTGAAGGAGGAGGAGGAGGAGGAGGAGGAGGAGGAGAGAGAGAGAGAGAGAGAGAGAACCAAAAAGAAGGAAGGGGGGAGGCGAAGGAAAGAAAGAGAAAGGAGAAGAGAAGAAGGAAATAAGGAGGTGGAAGGAAGGATGAAGAAGAGGGAGAGAGACTTTTTCCTTTCCTACAAGCCTCTTATTAATTTTCACTCCAGTTCTTTGCATCTATCTATCCAAAGCTGTATATCTATTTTTTAAGCTAATAACTTTACATCCTCAATTAAAATATCATAAACATAAAGGATAATTTAGCTGGAGATCATTCTTTACCAAAAACATATGAATTAATGTCTCAATTATTCTACTGATAATTACACACGTCTGGAGGTAACGTGAGTAATCCAAGGACGTTATCGTACTGAAGGGGTTGCTACTCTACCTCTATCACTTATAAATCTATCGCAGGCCAGATGGTGAGAGATAATTTTACTGGCCCAGGTAGATGTAAAGGTGTAAGTTTCTCAGGTATTGATTAATGGTCATTTTGTATACCTTTGTTCTTCATAATGAGCTCTCTTTCTCTCTCTCTCTCTCTCTCTCTCAACTCGGGTTACAAGGTGTGTGTGTGTGTGTGTGTGTGTGTGTGTGTGTGTGTGTGTGTGTGTGAGAGAGAGAGAGAGAGAGAGAGAGAGAGAGAGAGAGAGAGAGAGAGAGAGAGAGGGGGGAGGTAAGTGGAAGTGAATCAGCCGTTGTTGCGGACGCCGAGGTAAAGTGGAAGGAGGGAGAGGAGGAGGATGGGAGTGGAGTGAGAGGGGAGGAGAGGGGGGAAGTGTTCCGGCTCAAGACAAGAGGAGGACGGGGAGGAGGGAGTGGAGCAGGTGGATGGAATGCAGGAGAGGGGAAGGAAAGGGAGGTGGAGGGATAGAAAGCAAAACAAAGGAAGCAAGTGAAGGAAGAGTTACGGGAGGAGGAGGAGAGAGGGGGAGGGAGAGAAGAAAAGGAAGCACAGGGAACGAAAGGAAAATGAAGAGAAAAAGAGATCAGGGGACTTCTCTCTCTTGGGAAGGAGAGGGGCGCCTAACAGCTGAATTTAATGGTCTGACACAATCAAGCGTAACATAAACTAAAATCCCCCTGATACGAAGGCCAACCGCCCGCCTGGGTTAGATTAGACTCTGGGGATATAAGAACATAAGGAGTGCATTCCTGAAGTAGGCCATTTGACCCCTACAAGAATGACTACCAAAATAAGACAAGGATAGCGAAAGACCATGAGCTTTGACCCACACACACACACACACACACCAAAAACATTACCTACCTCCAATACTTACGCTAATAAAAACATCATACTCACGGAATTCATGTCAATCCACCTTTGTTATTCTCTTACTAATAAAGAACCAGGTAAAGGTGTGTTTAGGTGGGAATTACTGGCAATAATAACAAAGGTAAAGTGATGGCCCTAGTACAGGTAGTGACTCTATTATTCAAGGCGAGACATAAAAATACTTAGTTGCCTTGTGTTCTTGTTATTAGTGTTATGACTCACGCTTACATAGATACTTACATACATAAACACACACACACACACACACACACACACACACACACATCCCGGTACATAAACAACACACACAAAACACATCCCGGCACATAAACAACACACACACACACACACACACACATTTACGCTTCAGGCAGTGTGGTATACGGCCAATTCGGGAAGGAAAAAAAAAGTTGGAGAGAGAGAGAGAGAGAGAGAGAGAGAGAGAATGGAGGGAAAAGGCGAGTGGGAGGAAAATACGAGGGGAAAAAGGAGGTGGAGAGAAAGGGAAATACAAGGTGGAGAGAGGGAAATAGGGAAGAGGTAAGAATGGAAACAGTTGGGTGGGAAGAAAAGGAGAGAGAACGTTTATACGGCGGAGGCAATGTTGCTACGAGGAGGAGGAGGACGACGACGACGACGACGAGGAGGAGGAGGACGACGACGACGACGACAGATGAAGGAGGGAGAGAAGGTAAGGAAGGAGAAGAAAGGACTGAACTGGAGGATGTGGTAAAGGAGGAAGAGTAGGAGAAAGGAAGGTGGAGGGAGAGGTGAAGGAGGAAGAGAGAAAACTAGGAATTAGAGAAAGGGAGAGTGAGGGGTAAGGGGGGGAGAGATGAAGGTACAGCATAAGGTAAACACAAAAGGTGAGATTTATCAACTCAGGTAAGGTTTGAGAGAGAGAGAGAGAGAGAGAGAGAGAGAGAGAGAGAGAGAGACGGCCATATTTGTTTATTTACACACTAAGTTTATTATTGTCCTGTCTCAACATTCTCTCTCTCTCTCTCTGCTGTTACTTCACTTTAATATATCCTTCGGTTATTTCACTTGTTCTTACCCCCTCTGCTTCACCACACACTTCATTTTCATCCTCCCTTCCGGTCCCCCTTCCCTCTCTCTCAGTCTATCTACCTCACGATCTATTTCTCCTTTACCTAACCTTTCGGCACTTCTTCCCCCCTTCCTCCCCCTACTTTATTTTTTCTCCTCTACCTTTTCTCTACCTCTTTCTCCTCCCTACAAATCCTCTTTTAATCCTTTACTCTCAAAATCCACTGGTCTTCCACTGCTGAATCTTTCTTCTTCTAAACTCCCATAACTCTCTCTTTGCCTCCACGATATCAATCACTCTAACTTCCTGGTTCCCTTCCCGCCCCCTCTCTCTCTCTCTCTCTCTCTCTCTCACACACACACACACATCCACCCTTCTTCTCCCCACCTACATATACTTTCCTCTTCCTCCTTTTACAGTGCCCCCTCTCTTTCTTCCTTTCTTTACAATACCTGCTCTCTCTCTCTCTCTCAATCCAACCCCCCCTTTTCACCCCCTACATTCTCTCATCCTCTCTTTATCATACCCCTCGTTCTCCCTCTTTCACCCCTTTCTCACTCCCATAGAATCACTTATCATCCTTCCCTACTATACCTTCCCCAATCTCCCTCTCCCCCACCTTTTTCTCTCCCCCATTCAATCACTCATCTTTCCCTACCATCCCCCCCCTCTCTCTCTCCTTCACCCCTTTCTCTCCCTATACAATCACTCATCTCTCCCTACGATACCCTTTTCCTCCCTCCCCTTTCCTGTCTGTCTCTCATTCCAACCCCACTTTCTCTTCCTCTACAATACGCCCCCTCCATACCTTCCCCTTCACCCTCTTCCCCACCCCTTTCTCTCCCATTTACACTCATTAACTCTCCCTACCATACTCCCTTTCTCCCTCCCCCTTCCTTTGTCTCTCCACCCCTACTTTCTCTCCCTCTACACTACACCCCTGCTCCATCTCTCTCCCTTCCCTCCCCCTTCCTTTGTCTCTCCACTCCCACTCTCCCTCTACAATACATCCCTACTCCATCTCTCCCTCTCCCTTCGTCTCTCCACCCCCACTTTCTCTCCCTCTACAACACATCCTCGTGCACCACCTCCCTCTCCCCCCCAAGATAAACAGCGGGCCCGGCAAAGTTCGGGCAAGTTTTAATCGAGAGGAGCAGTGCGAGAGATAAATGACGCCTCAGGTACAATGAAAACACCGAGGCGCCAGGCAGGGGTGAGGCAGGGTTAGGCAGGACGGGGAGAGGGGTTGCTGGGATAAGGGGGAGGTGAGGGGAGAGGCTGCGGGGAGGTAGCATGGAGGGAGAGGTCGATGGGATAAAGGGGAGGTGAGGGGAGAGGCAGGGTTAGGCAGGACTGGGGGAGGGGTTGCTGGGATAAGGGGGAGGTGAGGGGAGAGGCAGTGGGGAGGCAGGACGGGGGGAGGGGTTGCTGGGATAAGGGGGAGGTACGGGGAGAGGCAGCGGGGAGGTAGCATGGAGGGAGGGGTTGCTGGGAGAATGGGGAGGTACGGGGAGAGGTAGTGGGAAGGTCAGAAAGGGGAGAGGGTGAGGCAGGACAGGAGAAGGGGAGGTTATTGGGATAAGGGGGAGGTGAGGGGAGAGGCAGTGGGGAGGCAGGTCAGGGGATAGGGTGAGGCAGGACGGGAGGTGGGGAGGTTACTGGGATAAAGGGGAGGTAAGGGGAGAAGGAGGGGAGTTAGGATAGTGGGGAGGTAGAGAGAGAGAGACACGATTCGTGGTGGGGAGGAAAGATGGGGAAGAAGCACGAGTAAATGGAAGAGGGGTGGTGGGGTGATGGGGAGAGGCAGGACAGGGGTGGGGAGATAGAACCAAGGGATGGGGGGGTAGGGGAGGGCAGAGGAGAGGTGAGGCACAGACAGGGGAGGAAAAAAAGATGGGAAGGGAGGGGGTACAAATATAAATCACAGGGAGGAGAAAGACACAGTTCAGTGCAATGGGAGAAGGAGGAGAAGACCGAGGAAGTGGCAGGCAGGAAAGTGATGAGGAACAGACAGACAAAAGGGTAGAGTGGGGGAGTAGGTGGCAATATATGAATGACAGAGAGAGAGAGAGAGAGAGGGTTACACGGGAGGCAGGTTATGTGAAAAAGTTGAGAAAGATGAAAGAGAGGAAGGGATGAGGGAGCATGAATGGTTACACACACACACTCAGAGAGAGCGAGAGAGAGAGAGAGAGAGAGAGAGAGAGAGAGAGAGAGAGAGGGTTACACGGGAGGCAGGTTATGTGAAAAAGTTGAGAAAGATGAAAGAGAGGAAGGGATGAGGGAGCATGAATGGTTACACACACACACTCAGAGAGAGAGAGAGAGAGAGAGAGAGAGCAGGGGTAAATGTAAGACAATAGAGGGAAGGGAGGGAAGCGGAGGGGAGAAGGAAAGAGGAAAGTCGTGTCGAAAAAGTAAGGAAAGGAAGAGGAAGGAAAAGGGAAAGGAAGTAAAGGAAGGGAAATGAAGAGGAAAGGTGGCGAAAGAGAAGAAATGAGGGAAGAAGGAAATGAAAGGAGGGGAAGAGAAAGAAGAAGGGATGAAGAGGGGGAAAGAAGGGATAGAAGAAAGAGGAAAAATGGGAAGAAAAGAGAGGAGGATGAAAAAGAAGGCAAGAAGGGGAGAAGAAGAGAGGAAAAGATAGTAAGGATGGAATGAAAAGGAAAAGAGGGGAAGACGAAAAAGGGGAAGAAATGAGAAAAAGAGGGGAAGAAATGAGAAAAAGAGGGGAAGCAAAAGAGAGGAAGAGGGGAAGAAGAAAAGAGGAAGAGGGGAAGACGAAAAGTGGAAGAAGGGAAGAAGAAAAGAGGAAGAGGGGAAGAAGAAAAGAGGAAGAAGGGAAGAAGAAAAGAGGAAGAGGGGAAGAAGAAAAGAGGAAGAGGGGAAGAAGAAAAGAGGAAGAGGAGAAGAAGAAAAGAGGAAGAAGGGAAGAAGAAAAGAGGAAGAAGGGAAGAAGAAAAGAGGAAGAAGGGAAGACGAAGAAAGAGGAAGAGGGTAAGAGAAAAAGGGGATGAAAAGAGCGGAAGAAAAGAGGAAAAAGAGGGAAAGCGAAAGAGGAAAGGAGGGGAAGACAAGAAAAGTGAGGTAGAAGATAAAGATGGGAAGAAAGTGAGGGAAAGATGGAAGAAAAAGAAGAAAAGGGAGGGACGGGCGTTAGGTCAAGCTGAAGGAGGAAGGAAAGAAGGGAGGGAGGGAGGGAAGGAAGCGAAGGAGAGGCCGAGGGGAAAATGGGAGGCGAGGGAATAGGTATATGACTTGAGAGGAGGGGGGAAAGTGAAGAGGAGGTGGGTGAGGGGAGAGAAAGGTTCCTGAGGGGATTGGAGAGAGATAGAGAGAGAGAGAGAGAGAGAGAGAGAGAGAGTGGAAGGAAAAAGTAGGGTAAAGGCAATGGAGAAAGGAAGGGATGAAGGAATGAAGGAGAGTGAAGAAACAGCGAGGGTAGAAGGGAGAAGGAAGCAGAGAGGAAGGAAGCGGAGGGCAGGGGATGAAGAGGGAGGGGGAGGGAAAGGGTGAAGAGGGAGAGGAGAGGAGGGGAGGGAAGGGGTGGGGAAGGAAAGATCAGGGGGAAGGGACAGTGGGAGGGAGGGGGAGGGAGGGAGGGAGGGAAGAAATGGTGTACCCTCCCTTTGTTTATTGTCACTGGCTCCGTTTATTATGACTGCTCCCAAACACTGCCCCTCCCACCTCCCTCCTTCTCTCCCCCTCCCTCTCTCCTTCCCTCCCTCCCTCCCTTCCACCTTTCTTTTTTACCTCCCTCCTCCCTCCATATCACCCACATTTGTACCTTCTTTTTTTACCTTTGATGTTCTAATTTCGTCCCTACTCTCTCTCTCTCTACCTCTACCTCCATCCACTCCAAACACCGACCCTTTACCTCCATCCCTCTATCCTTTGTTTCTTCCCTCCAATAAACCTCTCAATTTTACTCCTTTCTTAGTCCAATTCCCTCCATCCCACAAAGTTCTTTTTTTTCTTTTTGTCCTTTTGTCTGTTCATTCTTACTACTTCAACATTAATATTTTCCCTGTCCTATATCCATTCCACATCCCTCCCTCCTCCTTCCTATTCTCTTTTATAATCTCCCTTTCTCTGATTTTCTCCTATCTCCCTCCTTTCTTTGTATTCTCCCTTATTCTGATTTCTCCTCCCTCCCTCCCTCCTTTCTGTCTCCCTTTCTCTAATTTTCTCCTCCCTCCCTCCCACTTTTCTCTACCTCCCTTGCTCTAATTTTCTCCTCCCTCTCCCTTTTTTTATAATCTATCTTGTTCTTTCTCCTTCCTCCCACCTTTCTCTCCTCGTTCTTATTTTCTCCTCCCTCCCTCTCCCCCACCTTTCTCTCCCTGTTCCTATTTCCACCCCACCTCCCACCCTCCATCCCACCCACCTTCCATCTTTACCTCTCTTTCTCACATTCACACCTTCCTCTCTCTCTCTCAACCTTTTCTTTCTCTACTACTTGCTTTTAACCCATTCACCCCGATGACCCTCTTCAGCTGAATAAAATCGTCTGGCGGTGACAAGAAAATAGCAATAATAATAATAATAATAATAATCATCATCATCATCATCATAACAGACATGACGAAAGAGGAATCCTATTGTTATTGATTTTATTTAACGCCATCGATTTCTCAGCTAAAAAAAAAAAAAAAAAAAGGGCGATAGCAGGAATACAGGGAAAAATAACGTATTCGGGCTGAAGGTGTTAACGAAGATTTTCCAACCATGCCACTGTATATATATTTTTTTTAGGTTTTGAAAAATAGTCATAAGGATACCAAGTTTACAAAAAATAGACACGTGGATGCCAACTTTTTATAACAAAAATCACGTGGACACCTAAAAATACTCGCGTGGATACCAAGTTTACATTAAAATATACATGTGGATACCAAGTTACATGAAAAATAGTTCGGTGGATACCATTTTTATATATAATAAAAAGCCACGTGTATACAAACTTATATAAAAAATCACGTGGATACCAAGTTGCATAAAAACATACATGTGGATACCAAATCATATATAAAAAAAATAATCACGTGAATATCAACTTAAAAAAAAAAATGGATACCAACTTCGAAAAAAAAAAAATACCCCTGTGGATACCAACTTAAAAAAAAATAATGATAATAATAACCACGTGGAAAAAAAAGGGGGGGGGGCGCATCTGGACACCAACTTTATACAAAAAAAAAAAAAAAAAAAAGGGGGGGAAATACCAACTTTATACAAGAAAAAAAATTACCATGTGGATACCAAGACAAAAAAAAAAACGGATGTGAGAGTATGAATGAAGTAAACAGATGTCAAATTCCTCGCGTGTTTGGTTTACTTGTCCGTCCTCAAACTCCTTCAAGACGACAGCATTTGTATATGAGCGACTGCCAAGAAACACTCCCTTCCTCCTCTATTTCTGTATCTTCCTTCCGTCGTTCCCTGTCTCTTTTCTGACTTTCTTTGCCTCTTCCTGTTTCTAATACTCTCTCTTCTCTTCTCTCTCTCTCTCTCTCTCTCTCTCACACACACACACACACACGTTACTTACCCACTCCAACACTTCTATCCTTTTACTTCTTTTTCCTTCCTCTATCCTCGATGCTCTTCTCACCTTCCCTTCCTATTTCCTTCCCTCTCCTTCCTATCTTAACCTTTATTCTCCATTCTTTCACCCTGCCTTCTAATTTCTTCCTCCACCTCCTCTTCTCTCTCTCTCTCACCTTCACCTAAACAATCTCATTACCTGGAAGAAAAGTTAGGCCAGCAAAGGAAAGAGAGAGAGAGAGAGAGAGAGAGAGAGAAAGAGAGAGAGAGAGAATTACCTGCAGCACACACACACACACACACACACACACACACTGACCACTCCCTCCCTCTGCTCTCGCTCCATTTCCCTCCCTCGCCCATCAATTCTTCAATTTCCTCTTACTCCTCCCTCCGGCCAGTAACTCCGCAGCCAACCAGCTCTCTCTCTCTCTCTCTCTCTCTCTCTCTCTCTCTCTCTCTCTCTCTCTCCTATAACCCATACAGCTGTACATTCATCTTTTTCTTACTTTTCCATTCACCTCCCATTAGTACTCTCTCCCTCCCTCCCTCTCTCTCTCAAGCAGACAAACAGGCATGGTGGGAAAAATAATCGGAATGAAGGGGTAAGAAAAAAGGATAAAAAGATGGAAGGGTCGAGGAAGGAAGGGAGGAAAGGGGTACATTGGTGTGTGTGTGTGTGTGTGTGTGTGTAAGGCAGACTGGCAGGCACGCATGAAAGGAGGGAGCAATGATAGGGAAAGATTGAACAGCTAGGAAAGGTAAAGGGGGAGGGAGGGAGGGAAGGAAAGAGGGAGGAGGGAAGGAAGGGAGGAAGGAGGGAAGGAAGGAAGGGAGGAGGGAGGGTACGAGGGATGGAAGGAAATAAATCAGGCAGGCAGGCAGGAGAGTGGTAAAAGATTTAGTAATGTCTGGGAAGGAAGGAAGGAAGGAAGGAAGGAAGGAAGGAGGGAGGAGGGAAGGAAGGCGGGAAGGAATGATGGGAGAGTGGAATATTATATCAAGCAGGTAGGGAAGGAGCGAGAGTGTGGTATTAAGACAAAGGAAGGAAAGATGGAAGGATGGAGGAAGGAAGGGAAGGATTAATTCAAAGGATGGACAAGGAAGGAAGACAGTAAGAGACAAAGTAAAGGAAGGGAGAAAGGTACAGAGAGGAAGGTAATAAACTGAGTAAACAGACAAGAGAAGGAGGGAAGGTAGGAAGAATGCGTAAATGGAGAGAGAGAGAGAGAGAGAGAGAGAGAGAGAGAGAGAGAGAGAGAGAGAGAGAGAGAGAGAGACTGGTAAAAAGAGAAGAGGAATGGTAAGGAGTGAGAAAGTAGTGGAAGAAAGGAATTAAGGAAGAAAGGAAGGATGGCAAGAAGGAAGGAGGAAGGAAAGGAAGGGCAAGTCGAGAAAGAGTTAAGGTAGGGAGAGAGTGAGAAACGGAAGGAAGGAAGGAAGGAAGGCATGGAGGGAGGGGAGAAAAGAAAGAGAGATTTTGCCTAAAGGAAGAGAGGGAGAGAGGGGAAAGAGAAACACGAAAAAAAAAAAAAACTACTACAACTTGACATATAAGGCCTATGATAATCTCTCTCTCTCTACCGTACTATACTTTTCACACACGTTTTAAAAGGTAATTATTTTTTCCTATTAATACGAAGGCCGAACTACCCCATAAAATAAAAAGGTCTGTGTATCTACGTATCCTTCTCTCTCTCTCTCCTGACGTTTATATCCACAGTAAACACTCCCTGACCGGCCCTCGCTTCTCCTACTTCCTCCTCATTTACATCGTCTTCCCTCCATCCTTCCTTCTTTTTCTTCCTCCCTCCTCCCTCACCTTCCCTCCATCAATCTTTCCTCCTCGTCCCTCCTCCATCACCTTTCCTCCAATTCTCTCTCGGTTCTTCCCCCTCCTCATTTAAATCATCTTTCCTCCTTTACTCTTTCATTTCTATTTCCTTTCCTCCCTCTTCCTTCACTGTCTTCCCTCCATCTCTCCTTTTTCCCTCCCGTTCCCTCTTCCCTCCTCCTCCTTCACCTTCCCTCCATGCATTTTTCCTTCCCTTCTCTTCCCGCTCCTCTTCATCTTCCTTCTCCTTCAAATCACCTTTCCTCCACCCATTTTCTTCCATTTCTCTTCCTTCTCCTCCCTCACTTCTTCTATCGTCTCACCTCCATCTCTCCTTTCTCTCCCCCATTTTTCCTTCTTCTTCTTCCTCCATCACTATCCCTCCATCAATCTTTCCTCCTGTTCTCTCCCGGTTCCTCCTCCTCCTCCTTCTCATTTAAACCTTTCCTCCACCTGTCTTCCTCCACTTCTCTTCTTTTTTCCCTCCCTTTTCCTCATTTACATCCACTTCCGTCCATCTATTCTTATCCATTTTCTCCTCTAGCTGCTCCTTCTCCTCCTCCTCCTACGCCTCTTCCTCTTCCTCCTCCTCCTCCATCCTCTTCCCTCCACCTATCCTTCCCAGTTCCTCCTCCTCATTAACAACATCTTTCCTCCAACAATCCTCTATCTTTTTCTCTTCTTTTTCCTCCTCCTCCTGCCCCTCATTTAGCTATATCGCCTTCCCTCCACATTTTCTCACTCTCTCTCTTTCTCTCTCCCCTTCAATCTTCTTACCTATTTATTTCTTTGATTTTCTGAACCTGTTTTTTCTTTACTTTTTTTTTCCATACTTCTTTTCGATTACATACGTCCTCTCTCTCTCTCTCTCTCTCTCTCTCTCAACACCCTCATCTTTTTCCCTCCTCCTCCTCCCTTTTCTCTCCCTCCTCCCTCCCTCCGTCTGGCACACTGCAGCCAACACTAATGTTTATAAGACACGTCCCTCGCGCACGCACGCACACACACACACACACACACACACACACATTTGAGAACTAAGTAATACACACACGTCATATTTGAAAACAAGCTTACACACACACACGAAAACTAATACACACATACATCTACTACATCTGAGAACGAGCTTACACACACACACACACACACACACACACACACACACACAAGAATTTACTGTCCAAACTGAGATGATTTACGCTCACACAAACTGAGCTTGTGTGTGTAGTCAGGGTACAACAGTTTCAGCCCCACTTGGACCGCCTTTCAAGAGAGAGAGAGAGAGAGAGAGAGAGAGAGAGGAAGATAAATGAAAATGAAAAAGAAAATTGAAAAAAAATAAATAAATAAAAAATGTGGGATATTTTTTCTCTCGTAACTTCAATTTGCTTTTACAGGAAGACAAAGGACATGGGATGACTCTACCCTCCTTAATCCTATAAAAAAAAAAAAAAAAAAATACCGGTAATAATAATAATAATAATAATAATAACAACAACAACAACATAAATCTGAGTTACGATAGGAAGTTGATTATAAAGTTGTTAATATATCCGGGTCGAGGTGCCATACTCAAAACAAAAACACATTTTATTTTAAATCCAATTCTGATATATTTTGGACGGGAAAATAGACTGCGTGTTTGAAGGGGATATTGTATTGTATCGTATTTCATTGTATCGTTTAGAGGATATTGTGACGATAATCCTTCACTTACAAGGGGATTTAGTTTTTTAAAGGGTAAACGGTGATTATTTTTATCCCCTTCATAAGTAAACAATGTCACAGTAATAAAATAAATGAACACAGCAGCCACCATACTGAAAGATATAAGGAAAAAAAAAACATTATAAAAAGAAGTATAAACACAATCGTCACTATACCGAAAAAAACACAAAATCGTCACCATACTCAAAGATAAAAGAAAGAAAGAAAAAAAAAACAGAGTGACAAGAGGAATAAATCGTCACAATACTGAAAAAATAAACACAAAATCGTCACTATACTCAAAGATATAAGGAAAAAAAAACATCGTATGAAAGGAGGAAGAAACACAGTCGTCACTATACCGAAAAAAAAAAAAAAATCGTCACCATACTCAAAGATAAAATAAAAATAACATAGTATGACAAGAGGAATAAGCACTGTCGTCACTATAATGAAAAATATAGAAGAAATTCACACAAAATCGTCACTATACCTAGATATAGAAAAGAGTAAACAGTCATCACCATACTGAAGAAAAAATATACACAATATCATCACCATACTGAAAGATATATACAAAGAATAAACAGTGCTCACTATACAATGAATAAAAACAGTCGTCACTATATTAAGAGATATATAAATAGACAAACGCGTCATCGTGCTGAAAAGCCAATGTTTCTAGGGAGGCGAGTGGAGGGTGGTGGTGGTAATGGTGGCTGTGTGGTAATGGTTGCTAGAGATGCTATTAGCGGGGTAATGATGCTTATTATCCGTGCCACTCGGGATATGACACTCTCTTTGTCTGTCTGTCTGTCTGTGTGTCTGTCTGTCTGTCTGTCTCTCTCTCTCCACGACCATCAATTCTACCATCGTTCACCATCCTCTCTCTCTCTCTCAATCATCAATTCTATCACTCTTCACCATCCTCTCCACCTCCATTCCTCACTCTCTCGATTATTAATTTTGCCATCCTTCACCTCTCTCTCTCTCTCAATCATCAATTCTGCCACTCTTCACCATTCTCTCCACCTCCATCCCTCACTCTCTCTCTAGATCATCAATTTTGCCACCCTTCACCATCATCCTCTCTCTCTCTCACTCTCTCTCTCAGGGGGGTGGGGGGATCAGTTTGGCGCCTGGTTGGAGACAATTGGCCTCAGGGGGGGTTGTTAGCGGCCATGACTGGGGTGGGGGTGGGGGTGGGGGAGGGAGGTCCAGGAAGGGGGCGTGAGGGAGGGGGGGTCTAGGAAGGGGGGCGCGGGGGGCGAGGTCATGGAAGGGTGTGGTTCAAGGACAGAGTGGAAGGGGAGGGGTGGGAAGGGGGGAGATGAAGGAGGAAAGGGATTGGAATGGGAAAGGGAAGAAGGGAGGGGTGAAGGGAGAATCAAGAAATGAAGGGAGAAGAGTAGGGCGAAGAGAGAGTATGTACCGTAAGTGACCGTATGAAGAAATGAAGGGAAAGGGAAGGGAAGTAGGGAAAGGGAAGGGAATGAGAAAAGGGAGGGGTGAAGAGGGGAAAAGTTAAGGAGAAGGGGAGACAATGGGATAGGCGAGAAACAGTGTGGAGACGTGGGAGGGAAAATGAGGGGAGGGGAGTTGGAAAGGGGTGAAAAGAGGAGAAAGAAGGGGGAAATGAGCAATGTAAGGGAAGTGAGGGGAAAGGCGAGGTTTTAGAAGGGCGTGGTTAAGGGGGAGAGGTGAGGGATGTGGTGAAGGGAGGAGGGGAAGGCGGGCAGGGAAGGGGGGAAGGAAGAAAGGGAAGGGAACAGGGGGGGTGGGAAAATGAAAAAGAATGACGGATGACGAAGGGGAAAAGGAGAGGGGTAATGAAAAACGAAAAAAAGAACAAGAAAAGGTGCAATGATGTGGGAAAGGGAAGAGGGATAGAGATAGAGAAGAGGAATGGGGAAGGAGGAAAAGGTTAGGTATATGAAGACAAAACTGCTTGAGGGTAAGGGAGAGAAAAGATGGGGGAGGGGGGAGAAACCCTTAAATATTAGAACTACTTATGCTTAAATTTAGGACGGAAAACCTCGGCCTGAAGGGGTAATAAAATCTCCACTGTAGGGAAAAGAGGAAAGAAGTGATAAAGGAAATGAAGGAAAAGGAAATGAACTACTGATGGATAGGCATTGAGATGGATAGGCAATGAGTATGGATAGGGATGAGGTAAAGTGGACATGGATAAGATCGGAATAGAAGATTGGCGGGACGGGTAGACTGGCGATAGATAGGGACTGGGGATAGATGAAGACTGGGGATAGAGAGGAACACAGAAGGATTGGCGAAGGATAGGACAGGATAGGATTAGGGGTGAGACAGAGACTGAGATGGATAAACATGGAGAGGGATTGATAACTATTTGGGATGGATGAGGATGTAAAATAGATACAATTGAATGGAGATAGATGGGTAAAGGATAGGAGCTGGGATGGATAGGTAGGATAGGGCTGTTGGGGGGATGGGGTGAGGAAAAATGAGAAATGATAGAGAATATGCCTACGTGTGAAAAGGTGAGTCATGAGCACATAAGGGTGTGGTCAGGAAGGGAGGAAGGTAGGGGTGGAGGGTTAAGGGAGAGTGTAGGAAGGAGGGAGGGGAGGGAGAGGGGTGAAGGGAGGAAGGCAGGGATAGGGGGAAAGGAAGGGAGGAGGGGAGGGATTGGGGGGAAGGAAGGGAGGAGTGGAGGGAGAGGAGTGAAGGAAGGGAGGAGTGGAGGGAGAGGAGTGAAGGAAGGGAGGGAGAGGGGTGCAGGAAGGGAGGGAGAGGGGGAAGGAAGGAGGGGAGGGAGAGGGAGGGTGTAGGGTGGAAGGGAGGAAGGCAGGGGTGGAGGGGGGAAAAGAGAGAGTGAAGGAAGGGGGGAGGGGAGAGGGGGGTGAAGGAGGGGAAACGGGAGGTGGAGGGATCAGAGGGGTGAAGAAAGGTGAGGGGAAAGGGGAGAGCGTTGAAAGGTGAAAGGAGAATGAAAAATGGTGTAAGGAGAATAAGGAATACTGAAAGGTGAGAGGGGAGGAGTGTGTGAAAAGGTGAGATGGGATAGTGTGTGGTAAGGTGTGGGGGAGGAGTGTGTGGAAAGATGCGGGGGAAGAGGTGTGTAGAACGGTGAGGGGGAAGGGTGTGTGGATAGGTGTGGGGGAGGAGTGTGTAGAAAGTTGAGGGAGAAGGTTTGTAGAAAGGTGAGGAAGATGGGTGTGTAGAAAGGTGAGAGGGAGGGGTGTGTAGAAAAGTGAGGGAGAAAAATGGGGGATAGAGTTGAGGGAGAGGGGTGTGTAGAAATGTGAGGGAGAAGGGTGTGTGGAAAGATGACAGGGAGGGGTGTGTAGAAGAGTGAGGGAGGTAAATGGGGTATAGAGGTGAGGGAGGGAGTGTGTGTAGAACGGTGAGGGGGGAAGGTGTGTAGACAGGTGAAAGGAAATGAAAGGTGACATGAGGCTTAGTATGATGTAACCTTTTCAGTTCAATGACGTATTAAATTCTATCACCAAGCAATTTACTGATTTTAGGACAAACTTCGCTAAATCAATTATTATTATTATATATTTTAATGATCCCTTCACTACAAAATGAGTCTCCTAAGATGAATAAAATCGTCTGAAGGCAGCTAGAACAACCCAACCAAAGACGTCAATTGATTTAAGGAGTTGAGAAGACTTAAAAGGGGAAGGAAAAGTGGGAAGTAGAAAGTGTAATTAAGAAGGAAAGTTGTGTATAATGGTTAAGAATGAGGAAGGGAAATGGTGTATGAGGGTGTAGTTAGAGAAGGAATTGGTGTGAAGAGGAATGGAACGGGAAGGAAGGGAAGGGTTGGGGAGAGAAGGGAAGGGTTGGGGAGAGAAGGGATGGGAAGGGAAGGGAAGGAATGGGATGGGATGGAATGGAAGGAATTGAATGGGATGGGATGGGATGGGAAGAGAAGAGAAGAGAAGAGAAGAGAACGGAAGGGAAGGGAAGGGAAGAGAAGCTAAGGGAAAAGGGACGGAATGGAAACTCAGTTGGGTACGGGAGGGAGGGAGGGAGGGAAGAAATATGGGTGTGGCTGAAAGGATAGGGGATGGAGAGGGAGGGAGGTGAGAAGTGGGTGTGGCTAGGAGGGAGGGATGGAGGAAAGTATGGGTGTGGTTGAGAGGATGGGGGGACGGAGGGAAAGGTGAGAGGAAAGGGGAGGAGAGGGGATGAAGGGAGGTAGGAAGGGAAGGAGGAAAAATGTGAGCGAGTTTGAGAGAGGGCGGAAGGGGACTGGGAAAGAAGTCAAATGAGAGAAGATGAAAAGGAAGAAAAAGAGGGAGGAAGAGGGGAGAGAGGTGGAGAGAAAGAGGTAGAATGTGGGCGTGATTAAGAGCAGAGGGAGGGAGGGAGGAAGGAAGGGAGTAAGGGAGATAGGGAGTGAAGTCAAATGTGGTAGTGACTGAGAGAAGGATGAGAGGGACGTAATAAGTGGATATGTATATTGAACAAGAAGGGAAGATATGGAGAAAAGAGGATGCAGTTAGAAGAGTAGGAGGGAAGGTGGGAAATCAAGTGTAGGCAAGGTTAGGAATGCATGAGGAGGGGAAACTGGAGGGAAAGATGGGGAGGGGAGTAAAAATGCCTAACTGGGAGGGAGGGGAGGAAGAGAAGGATATCAAATATGTGGGAGGTTGCGGTGGGGGAGGGGCATTTATGAACATGATGAGGGAGTGGAAAGGTGTGTGTGTGTGTGTGTGTGTGTGTGTGTGTGTGTGTGTGTGTGTGTGTGAGAGAGAGAGAGAGGAATGGCGGTGAGTGTGCTGTGTGGTTGAAAGGGTGAAAAGTAATGATGAAAATGTGTGGAGTTAGATGGTGGTGGAGGGTGTGGAGGTGGTGGTGGAGGGTGTGGAGGTGGTGGTGGAGGGTGTGGTGGTGGTGGTGAAGGGTGTGGAGATGGTGGGTGATGTGGTGGTGGTGGTGAAGGGTGTGGAGGTGGTGGTGAAGGGTGTGGAGGTGGTGGTGGTGAAGGGTGTGGAGGTGGTGGTGGTGAAGGGTGTGGAGGTGGTGGTGGTGAAGGGTGTGGAGGTGGTGGTGAAGGGTGTGGTGGAGGTGGGTAAGGATGATGGAATAGTTTTAGCACAAGAGACCATATCAAGCGACTTAAAACACTTCAGTAAGTGGACAGTAAACACAATATCCTTCATTCTACACAGACGATACTTAAGCCACTTTGTTTTCATCCGACAGCACTGGACCACTCTCACAACTTACTACCACTCTCACCACTTAAACACTACCAGTCTCACCACTTACTACCACTCTCACCACTTACATATTACCACTCCACCACTTAAACACTACCACTCCCACCACTCAAATATATTACCACTCTAACCACTTACATATTATCACTTTCACCACTTAAATACCACCACTCTCACCACTTAAATACTACCACTCTCACCACTTAAACACTACCACTCTCACCACTTAAACACTACCACTCTCACCACTTACTACCACTCTCACCACTTAAATACAAAGTCGTGAGTGAATACAACGTAATGAGTCTAGCTGAAGTAGGAATGCATCTCCTTGGTTACTAGTCAAATCAACCCTCCAGTCTAACTATACCTGGCCAAACACTGAGCTAGAAAGAGTTATGGATTTTGACCAGATGGAAACAACCAGATTATACATGTCATCGCGTCCAGCAAAATAAATGATGTAGGGCAACAGGTATACCATAAGGAATTCGGGTTATTTTAAAAGACTCCTTAAGACGACTAGGTACGTATGTGGAAGAGAGCCAAATCTGAAAAACCAGCAGTAAATATCCGCTCACATAAACACATCAAATTACTTAACTATACAACAAGGTGACGTATAGTTGCAGCACACTGTCGCAGGTACAAGCCTTCATTCAGATTAGCAGAACCATGTGGAGGGGAAGTTAAAGCAGGCAATATCAAACGACTCACTTCGAACAGTCTGCCCTTAGGTGATAGGATCTTGAGACGGCAAGAGTAAGATGGGAAATTCGTGATGGGAGGGAGAAGGTTAAACAACAGGTTAAGGTTAATTACATACCGGGATCAGGTGTGTGAGGGGGTGGATGAAGGGTGCGGTGGGTGTGTGTGTGGAGGGTGTGGTGTAACTAACGCAATCCAACACCATACCCTCCCCTCCTAACACCTGCACTACCTCTCCTCACGTTACACTATCCATACCATTAACTCGGGATCTCCTTCACTAAATAATTCACGGTCATTAGAATCAACTTAATACCAACACTGGCCTGCAATCTGGTCGGTTTAGAAGTCTCCCTAACACCATATTCCCAGCGATTTATTTTGCAGTTACATTCAAGTTTACTTTCACTCAAATCTTTCATAGCAATTAGCTGGACCAAAATATTTCGCAAAATCTGAAGTCTACGATATTATACTCTTAACAAATCCACTTCTATCTCTGTTCTCGTCGCTTAGATAATTTAGTAATACATTTTTGTGGCATATTCTTCCACATTATAGTCTAGTAATTAATTAAGCGAATGTTTCTAATACTGACACACATTGCCACATGTTTCTCTCTCTCTCTCTCTCACACACACACAAAACGTACCGAATTCTATGCAGAAAAAAAAAGTAACGAAGAAGAGCTAGAACGTTTACAAAGCCTAAGAAACGACTCAAGGATCAACACAAGACATACATACCCACCACATCAAAATTCACACAATACCTAAGTGGTAAATATAAAAACCGTATATAACCCATTCAGCATTTACTTCCACATCTGAATGAAATCGTCTGGTGGTGAGTCGAACGAAAATAAATGAAATACGATGGATGTCACTGGAATACGTCGACAAATAGATGGACAGAGAGATGTGGCCACTTCACAAACTTTCATTCATTCATATCTTCGCTTACCTGAGGATCTATATATTTTTTTTACCTGTAATCAACATGCTAGGGATATAATACTGAGTTTTGATTCCTGGTGGTTGGAATAATGTACGTAATTTCGTTTCGTTTCGTTTTTAAAGGCTCCAACGTGCTTGCATGCGTCGGCCTTGGTCACCTAATGGCGGCTCTCCATGCTGCTCGATCTCTGGCAGCTTATTATTTTGCGTGTGTGTGTGAGAGAGAGAGAGACAGAGACAGACAGACAGAGAGAGACCTGTCATACTTTTACGTTGTCAAAGATTACCATAACTCATTCCTCAGTGACCAAAATAAAAACTCCTCAAAGCTACAAAGACAAAAGAAATCTCAAGACGTTTGCAGTGTCTTAGGTATTTCTCTTCCGGATTGGATTATTTACACGTATATTCCCTGTACTTACACTCACGTCCCCATGTCGCCTCCTCATCAAAAACAAACACCTGACACGTACCTGAAATCAGAGAAAAATAATTAGAATATAAAGGTGTAAAGGAGAGACATACAATGGAACTATACACATTATCATCATTGGTAAGAATTTCGAAGAGTTGGATTAATTTTTTGTAAGCTGATTCTTTGAGGGAAATAATTTGGATGGTTTTGAAGGCTTCGTTTTTTTTCATCTAAGAGTTTGTTGCGTAGGGGGTGGTATAAGGTTTGCTGTGTGTGTGTGTGTGTGTGTGTGTGTGTGTGTGTGTGTGTGTGTGTGTGTGTGTGTGTGTGTGTGTGAGAGAGAGAGAGAGAGAGAGAGAGAGAGAGAGAGAGAGAGAGAGAGAATGGTGAGTGTAAAGAAACAGGCAGCGATATTAATGGTGGTTGATGAGAGTAGCAGGGCAGGTAAAAGCAATGTTTGTAACAGTGAGTGACAGGTGAGAAGGAGAAAGGTATGCTAACTTGGCCCAAATTTTCACTTCGCAGCTTATTTCACTAAGCTCAATAACAGAACAATACTATGGCTCTACATGCTTTCCACAGCGCTTCTTCGTGACTGGCAACCTATTCCAGTGTTGATCCATAATTAAAACTCAGCATTCAAGGTGAAGAGACGGCAATTTTAAGCCAAGTTAGAGTAGAAAGAGTATAGCAGTGTGCGAGGAAAGTGGGTGTTTTATTAAGATATGCACTGTCTTTTCGCTTCACGTCACATAGTGGTTGTATGTTTGAGAGTGTGTGGTGGGGAAGTTTATGGTGCACGCTTTTGTTTATTCTCTCTCTCCCTTCCCCCCTCTCTCTCTCCCTCCCCCCCCTCTCTCTCTCTATTCCTTCCCCCCCCTCTCTCTCTCTCTCTCAAACTTTGCCATCCCCTCCTTCTTCTTTAATCGTACAGGTACAAGAAAACTTCCTCCTTTACACAGTTTCTTTCCACCCACTCCACACAACCTTGTCTCGAACAACAGCGCACCGTCTGTTTTTACCTCAAGGTCCCTAAACTTGGTCCATGAATCATCCGTGTGCTTCCGTTCTTCTTACTGTTCTTGTCTTTTTATTGAGAACATAAAATATAACACTCCATTTTTACTTCAGTCGTTCACCTTTGGGAGAGAACGGATTACCAGGGAGGATTTGTTTCTCCCTCCCTCCCTCCCTCTCTCTCTCTCTCTCTCTCTCTCTCTCTGTCCAGTCACTGATCTTTCACAATACATCTTCTAATTACTGACTCTATTTTTGTCTCCTTATTACTGAAGAGGAAAGATGTTGATGATTACAATGGAGAGAGAGAGAGAGAGAGAGAGAGAGAGAGAGAGAGAGAGAGAGAGAGAGAAATCCTCCCTGGCAATCCGTTCTCTCCCAAAGGTGAACTGCGAAGGTAAAAATGTTACGTTATCTTTATGCTTCCAATAACAAGACAAGAACAACAGCAAGACTAGAAGCCCCAGCCGGGAATCGAACCCGAGATCACTAGGACTGCAGGCTACCTCTCTACCGATTCTGTCAACGCGCTCTGATGAACGGGTGTGAAGATAACGGTGTAAGGATAAAGGTAATTGAGTTATGCTTTCAGTTATGCTAGGAAATTCTACTTTATAATAATACCATGCCTACGTCTCACGGTATTTGGTATTATTTTTCTTATGCAAGGAAGAAGGAATCAAAGGCCGCAGCCCGCAAACCGTCCCTTCCAAGAAAAATACAAAAACAATACAACAGAGAGCCAATTTCAAGATCCATTCAATTCGAGATGAAGGTATGAGGGTTTAAATGAACTGTACTCTTTTTGCTAAAACTTGGCCTAAAAAAGCAATCTCTCCATCTTGAATACTGAGTTGTAAGAAGAGGCTGGCACTAGATTTTTATGCTAGTCACGAAGAAGAACCGTGGAATGTATATAGAGCGGTAGCATTGTCTAATTCCGCCACAGAGCTACGTGAAATAAGCTGCAAAAGGACGAAAATTTAAGAGCTACGTGAAAGAAGCTGCAAAAGGACGAAAATTTAAGAGCTACGTGAAATAAGCTGCAAAAGGACGAAAATTTAAGAGCTACGTGAAATAAGCTGCAGAAGGACGAAAATCTGGGCCAAGTCAGAGTGAAAAGGGTATTGTTACGTTGTCCATTCTGTTGTGAAAAATTAAACTTAGGACTAAAATGCCCACCTGTTCTGAGGACTGAACCCCTTATTTGCGCAGTCTTTCATGAACCGTATAAAATCGTCTAGAGAAAGTAGGAACTAAGTTAAAGAGGATGTTACCATATTACAAGGCTTAATACACACTTTTTCTAACAATTTCAAAATAAGAGGCGTTTAGGAAGATCAATATTATCTTAGAGTTCGCAAAAAAATAAAAAAAAATTACATAAATGAAGCAAAAAGTTAAAAATAATATGATAATCAAATAAATACTAAAGATAACTGATAATAAATAGGGTGTCACAGTACTGAAAGGGTTAGAATCACCATGTCCAGCCTACCATCTCTCTCTCTTTCTCTCTCTCTCTCTCTCGCTTTGTAATGCTTTTTGAATCCCATGGTCTTTGATGGCTTCCTCCTCCTTTCTCTCTCACTCTTTCTGTATCTCTATCATATCTCTTTGACGCCGCCTCTCTCTCTCTCTCATATACCAGTCGTTGATTTCTTTACCTGGCGTCTCTGTCACACACGCTCTGTCTATCTCACTTTTCTCTCGCTCCCCCTCCCTCCCTCACTCACTTTCTCACAAAATCTGTACGCTTCCTGTTTCTCACACAACAGCTGTCTCTCACAGAATATCGCCTCACAGTGTTTCTCATTTAATAACACAATCTTTTATGCAATGCCCTTGATCTCATAGGTCTCTCTCTCTCTCTCTCTCTCTCTCTCTCACACACACACACACACACACACACACATTTTATCACCCGGGCATGTTTCCCTTCTACCTCTCTCGGGGAGTCTGTCAGTCTGTCTCTGCCTGCCTGCCTCTCTCTCTCTCTCTCTGGCACCCCATGTCTGCCTGCCTCTCTGTCTGTCTCTCTCTCTCTCTGGCACCCCCCGCCTCACAAGACAGGGCAGTGCCATAAGTCAGCGAGGTATCACTTGCCTCAATCTCCGCCTCGCTCTCACTCACTCTCTCACTTCCTCACTTTTTCTTTCATTCGATCATTTCCAGATACTCTCTCAATTTCATCCTCCAAATCGCCTCCACACACTTCTTAGCTCACTTTCTTTTTCTCTCTCTGTCGATATCTAGTCTCTCTCTCTCTCTTCCTTCTCGTCCTCCCTCTCTTCCTTCTTTCTACCTTCTCTTTCATCTTACTTTACACTTTCCTCTAATTTCCTCGTTTTTTCATTCCCCTCTCTCTCTCTCTCTCTCTCCCTTTCCCTTCAAAATCACCTTCCTCCTTACTACTCTCCGCCTCACATATATTAATTTTCTTGAATTCTCTTTCTTCTAAATCATAACTCTCTCTCTCTCTCTCTGCCAGCCTCATTTCTTTCCCTAGTTTCCCTTACTACCTTTACCCCTGCCAAGTTTTTTTTTTGTCTTTCCCCTTCCTCTTCCATTTTCCCTCCCTCCTTGCTAGATTCCTCTCTTTATCTCTATATTCCTTCTTCTCTGCCACCTCTTTCCTTTGTGTTTTTTAATTCTTCTGAAACTCAATGCATTTTTTACCTACGTAATTTCTCTTCAATTTTTCTTCTCTCTCTTTTCAACATCTTTTTTGTTATTCTTACCTCTCTCTCTCTCTCTCTCTCCACCCGACACATTCCCTCTGCATATATTTCCTGATACAATCTCTTTTCCGCCATCCATATCCATCCTCCTCCATTTATCCCTCCCCTCCCTCTCTCTCTCTCTCTCATATCTTCCTACATCCTCTAACCCTCCTCTCCACTCTCTCCCTCCGTTATCTCCTCTTCTTACTCTCCTCCCCTACCTAACCTCCCTGTGTTACCTTTCCTCCCTTTATCCCCAGCTCTCTACCTACACCCCTCCCCTTCATCCGTCACCTGTCTTTCTATCCAGCTTTCTCTCTTCACATCTGCCTATCCTTCTCTTCTACCTACCCTGATTCCTTCTCTCATTTAATCTGTCTATCCCTTTCTCTCCTCTCCCACCTGTTCTCCTTCCTCTCCTCATCTACTCTACTTTTTTCACTCCTTTCCTATCTTACTTACTTCTCTCCTCATCTCTCCATCTATCCCTTTCTCTCCTCTCCTATCTCTCCCCCTTCCTTCTCTCCTCATCTCTCTAAATATCCCCTTCTCTCCTCTCCTTACCTCTCCTCCTTCCTTCTCTCCCCTCCTACCTCTCCTCCATCCTTCTCTCCTCATCTCTCTATCTCTCCTTCAATTTCCCTCGCCACTCTGTCTTCCTCTGCCTCCCTTTCCCCAGTACATCAATTCCACCAACTCTCAATTCCCTCTTGCTTCGCCTACTTCTTTTCCTCTCAACTTTTTCCTCAGACTTTTTACATCCCTCACTCCCCCCCTCCAACCTCAACTTCTTTTCTCTCCTCTCTGATTCCTTAATTCTTTCCTCCTCTCTCTTTTTTCCCTCATTCCTTTTCCGTGTAGAATTTTCTCCCACAATTCTTTCCCTGTCCTCAATTTTTCTTCTCCCCGTTTTTATCACCCGCATTTTCTCCCCAAGTCCTTTTATTCTCCCCTTCCTTTCATTCGGTCTCTCTCTCTCCCTTGCATATATCTTTCTTCTCCCCTCTTCACCCACAGTTCGTCATTTCATCTCTTCCCCCTTTCACACCCTTCTTTTTCAAACTCCTCTTTCTATATTTCATTCTCAATTTATTTCCTCTCCCCTCTCTTTCCATTCTTTCCCCCGCTCTCTTCTCCCCCACTCGGTTCCCTCTCTTTACCCCCTCCTTCCCCCTCATTTTTCCCCTCCTTCCTTCCAAACCACTCCCTCCCTCCTCCATCACTCCTCTATATGTCCCTTGTCCCTCTCGCCTCCTTCTCTATCCACTCTCTTCCCCTCTAGCATAAACTCCCTTCTTCACACCTTCATACGATTTCCTCTTCCCCCTCTCTCTCTCTCCCTCTTTTATCACCCTCCTTCACCTCTCTCCTTCATCCTTTTTCTCGAGACCTTTTTCTCTCGTCTCTTCTCCTTTCTGTCACCATCCATCTCCTCCAATTGGTTTCCTCTTCTCCCCACCATCCCAAACCTCTCCCTCCTACACCCCCACCTCGAGTTCTTCCGCAATATATTCTCCCCCCTCCAACAACCCCATTCGTCACCCTCTTCTTCACTTGGCTCCCTCTCTCTTTCCCTCTCTTTAACCACCTTCCCTCACCTCTCTCTCTACCACCTTCCTCCATTATTTTTTCTATTTTCCATCCCTCTCTTCTCCTCCTTTAAGTTTCCTCTCTCCATCCCCCCCCCCACTGGTCTTCCAATCCCTTTTAGTATCCATTTTAACTTTTATCCCCCTCTTCCTGGCCCCTACCCCCCCATTCTCCCCTTCCCTATCCCCCTCCCTCTATTCTTCATCCTATTCCCTCTCCGTTACCCTCTCCTACCGCCCTCTATTATTCCTCCCCCGTTTTCCTTCCCTCCCCTTCTTTGCCAACTTATCCCCTTCACCCCACCCCTTCTCACCCCCTCTTCCCCCGACCATCCACCTCCCTTCACTCCATCATCACCATCCATTCCATTTCCCTCCCTACCCTCTCCCATTCACATCATCATCACCATCCACTCTACCTCCCTCCTACCCTCCCCATTTTCCCCCTCCCTTCCTCCCCTCTCCCTTCGACTCCATTCTCACAATTCACCTCGTCTCCCTCCCTCTCCCCACTTTCATTCTCCCTCCCTCCTCCCATCTTCCCCTCTCCCTTTCATTTCATTCGCACCATCCACCCCATATTCCCTCCTTCCTTCCCTTCCCTTCATCATCCCCCCTCCCTTCCCTCCCCTCCGTGACCCGTGGCAAGAGAGGTTCAGGTTCCACCATTAGTACAGGGAGGTGACACCACAGCCCACCCTCGAGACATACACACACACACACACACACACACATCTACACAAACTCATACTGCCCCCTTCCTCCACAGTCTAGTTCCTTCCTTCCTGCCTTTCATCCATTCATACATACATGCACAAACACAGACGCACACACCTCATACACGTCTGTTCTTATACACAGTTACACACTCGTACATATGAGTACAGCACATTCATACACATACATGCATACTCACTCACATACACAAATAGGAACACAAACAGACACACGCATGATCTCCTATGCTGTATAACCAGCAAAGGATATCGTAAAAGAGGATCACTAAGATATATATGCACGAGTATAGGACTAATACAAACACCTCATAAACACATACATACATCAGTGCACATAATATCCACATACATCTGAGCAACACACACACACACACACACACACACACACACCGGGGGGTAGGGGGTCGTGTTACAAGTAAGAGGATCAATGGTCGTGTGTCAGTTGTCAGTCACTCCCCCTCCTCCTCCCACGACCCGCCCCTCACCCCCCACCCCCTCCTCCCTCTCACCCCTTCTCCCACATCTTTCTTCTCCCTCCTTCCCTCTCTTCCCACTCCTACGTCCCCTACCTCCCCAATCCCCCTCTCACATCATTCCACACCTTCCCTCCCCTCTTACCCCTACCACCATTCCAACCCCACTATCACTCCCTTCTGCACCTTACCTCCCCCTCCTATCCCCTACTACACGCATCTACACCTCTCCAAACTCCCTCTCACCTCCTCCTCCCTTCCCCATACCTTTCCGCTCCCTACTTCCCTCTCTCACACCCTCCCTCCACCCCTCCGCCCCGCCCCTCAATACCATAAGAGTGCCACGCCCCTCACACTCACGTATCCCTCTCCCTCACCAACCTGTTATCCTACTCTCTCTCTCTCTCTCTCTCTCTAATTTTCTTTACTGGGAACAATCTACTAATTTTTCTCTTTGCCTATTTTTTTTTTTCCTTGATGGGGCCAAGGGAGGATTAGGCCACAGCATCTCTCTCTCTCTCTCTCTCAATTCTACGCCGTGGTTTTTAAAGGTCAAGACAAGCCTACACGTCCTTCACTTTACCTTGGCGAAGATTTTTGTCCTTTTACACCTTATTTCCCATAGCTCAGAGGCAGAGTATGGCACTACTAAGGCGCCACATCCTTCCCACAGCTCTTCTTCGTGACTAGCACCGCTTTGTAGTAGCAGCCTCTTGTTTACATATTTAGAAATCGATCAAAATGAGATGATAATTTTTGGCTACCTTAAGATGGACTTTGTATTCCTAAAATCTTCGGTCAGTAGGTGTGATGGCCCAGAGAATTAGAGAGAATATTTACCACTTCACCTCAAGGATATCGTTTTTCAATTTGTTCTAGCTAACGTGGAGAAAGTTCAGTTTGTTCAAGCATCGTAGTGAAGAGGTTAATGAAGGCCTTATATACCTTGCCAGTTACATGAAGTCTCTCGAAGGGCGGGAAAAAATTATCCAGATACCGTAAATAATAATAATAATAATGATAATAATAATAATAATGATAATATTAGTAATAATAATAATATAATAATAATAATAATAATAGCAATAATAATAAAAAATTGTAGTAAAACAGTTAAGATTAAACTTTATAACGCACAAAGTAAATCAGGATAACAAAAATCATCATCATCATAATAATAATAATAATAATAATAATAACAGCAGCAATAATAATAAAACATCGTAGTAAACAGTAAAGATTAAAGTTCACGTGCAAAATAAATCAGAAAAATATCACGTAAATCACAGTTAACCAACAGAAACGGGAGTCAACCCCGCCACTCCACGGAATATAGTGCACCATAAACCTATTTAGTACCCCCTCAAGGGTCCCGGAGGATGAGGCGCTGACGAGACGACGGGGGAAACAAAAAACGGGGGTCACACGCCTGGGAGACTCGGTGGTTCGGTCGGTAGGGTACTTGCTTTACGTTTGGGAGGCTGTCTGTGTAGGTTTAAGCCCCACTGATTGTCATTGAATTTGTGGTTGGACTTTCACAAAATATTTTTTTATAACAGAAGAACAGAGGAAGGAAAAACAAAATGAAAAAAATGCAAGATAACACCAGCACACAACAATAGTACTCAAACCTACATGATACCACTCTCTATAGTTCCTTCATCTTAACTTGGCCAAGATTTTCACCCTCTGGCAGCTCATTTTCCGTAGTTCAATGTCAGTATAAAACAGTACTACGCGTCCTCATACCTTCCACAGCACTTCTTCATGACTAGCATCACATTCTGGTATTAAGCTACTGTTACAACTCAGCATTCGAGATTAAGGGATGACAATTTTAGGCCAAGTTAAGGTGAAAAGAGTATACTGCTGCGACTATATTCCGTTTCACCGTGTGCTTTGTATCTATTATATCTATCGTCCTCCCACTCCCTATCATTTAATTTACACAATACATCAGTCTACTACCCCTATCTATCGTTTCACCTTCTGTATCTTGTATCTATTCTATCTATCGTCCTCCCAAACCCCGCCTCTTACTTTACCCTATCCTACACCATACCTCTGTCTACTACCACCATCTATCGTTTCACCGTCTCTGCCTTCTATCTATCTGTCCTACCCTCCATCTAACCCACCTCTGTCTACCACCACTATCTATCGTCTCACCGTCTCTGCCTTCTATCTACCTGGCCTCCTCCTAAGACTTACACCTTTAATCACGCTGCTCATAACTCACCTGAGGATATTCTCGTGAAGGTGGGAATATCCAGGTGTAATACAGTATTCGAAATGTATTAAGGAAGAGATGTGAGGGAGTCTCCGAAGAGTCTCTCTCTCTCTCTCTCTCACACACACACACACACATATACAATCTCTCTCTCTTTCTCTCTCTCTCTCTCTCTCTCACACACACACATACAATCTCTCTCTCTCTCTCACACACACACACATACACACACACACACACCCTACCACTCTGCATTCCTCCACTCACGCCACTTAAGGTGCATCTTATCCTGCACCGTACTATCTACCTCATGCATTCCACCCTCCACTTACCCTCTTAGCTAGGTATTCTGGTCGGTTAAGGAAGCTCCCTAACAAATTTTCCTAAGCGATTTATTTTCACTACACCTTACTGCCCTATTCGGTGTCACATAAACCCTTTCAATATCGCCAAACTGTTCATAAATAACGTACAAAAGGATATTAACCATCCATAACCAAAAATAAATCAATAAGGAAGATGTGTTGGGGAGTCTCCATAACCTACGAAAAATAAATCGCTAAGGAAAAGGCGTCTGGGAGCTTCTAAACCGACCAAAAAGGCCCTAAAACTTCACCCATAAACTACAGTCTTGGTAAACGTCTTCAAGGAAAATTCTAAATCTTCAAGGAACTAAGAAAGACGTCAAGGAACTCAAGGATTTACACTTGACTCCCCCTTCAAACTTTACGCAGAAATAAGCCTACACTGACTACTCCTCAAACACTTCACACTTCAACTTCCTCACCCTTCACACACGCTCCTTTGTTCAACATGCCTCTCTCACGCACACACACACACACACAATCCCTCAAACCCCCCACTTCCTCCATTCTTACCAGCCTATTTTCATTAACACATACTTCACACACACACACACACACAACCTTTATCAACACACCTGTCTTCCACACGTCTACCTGAAAATTGATAATGGAGAGCTGAACCACCTGTAATTTGCACCTCAAGCACCTTTACCTCTCCCTCTCTCTATGTAACCTGTCATTAGGATTAATTTCCCCCCCCCTCTCTCTCTCTCTCTCTCTCTCATACACACAACCAGGACGGTGAAACATAGCCACACAAGCACAAAGAGTAAGGGCGTCAGATTTCTAAAGTGGGTTAATATGTGTGTGTGTGTGTGTGTGTGTGTGTGTGTGTGTGTGTGTGTGTGTGTGTGAGAGAGAGAGAGAGAGAGAGAGAGAGAGAGAGGATCAGGTGTGGAATTCGATCCAGGTAGAGAGGGCGTGTGGAGGGGGTGGAGGTGAGGGAGGGGGAGGAAAGGGAGGAGGGGGTGGTGGAGGCGAATAAAGGAGGGGAGAAGAACTGTAAAAAGGAAAAGGAAAATAAAGGAAAACAACACCAATAAAATGCAAGTCAACAAAAACATAATAAAAACAAAATACAAAAAACAACAATTATAACTAGATGTTTAAAAAAAAAAAAAGGGGGGGGGGGCAAGGAAGAAAGACGAAAGAGAGCAAGGGAAAAGAGAGTAACAAAACAAACGCAGATTGGGAAAAGAGAACAAGATAAAATAGAAATGAAAAAGAGTGCTTAACAAAGACTACTGTCACAGGAAAAGTGATAAAAATAATTGCAAATATTATGAGACATTAAAGAGGGATTAAAAGAAAGCAAGAGACAGATAGATTTAGAAGACATATAGACAAACATATATACTTAAAGACTCTGGTGTGTGTGTGTGTGTGTGTGTGTGTACAGAGGGGTGATACCTAAACCTCCCTTCTAATTGAGTACATGTGCACAAAGAACACTGTACACTCTTTCTTCCTACATATTCCCAAAATACTCTCCTCAGTTACATTATTATTATTATTATTATTATTTCTAGTACTATTATTATTTTTTTTAACACTAGACTATCAACCAGGCGTCTTTCTATCAAATCTCCACTCCTTCAGTACCTGTCAATTATTTTTATCTTCATATTCGGTTGTTAAACAATTTTTCTCCAATACTGACGAGTTAATCTAGCCACTACTGATATTCTCTCTCTCTCAAACTCATGGGAACTCCTCCAGCCCTCACTTCTCTTTTCTCCAGTTCTCTCTCTCTCTCTCTAACTCCACTTCTCTTGTCTTTTGTTGCTTCTTTTTTCTATTTCTTCAACTCTCTTTTCCTCTCTCTTTCTTTAATTCTTTACGCTCCTCTCTTTGACTTCTCTTCGCATCTAAAACTTTAACTTAGCATTTCTTTGAACTTAAATTGCTCTTCTCTGTCCTGTTTTTCATGTTACTTTTTTCTTTAGTTCTACAGCTCCTCACTTTTTTCTTCTTCCTATTTCTCTTCCTCCTTCTCCACCTCCTTGTCTTTCTCTTCCTCCTTCTCCACCTCCTTGTCTTTCTCTTCCTCCTTCTCCACCTCCTTGTCTTTCTCTTCCTCCTCCTCCTCGACCTCCTTGTCTTTCTCTTCCTCCTCCACCTTCCTTTCTTCCTCCTCCTCCTCCACCTTCTTGTCTTTCTCTTCCTCCTTGAGCTCCTTGTCTACCTTTTCCTTCTCCACCTCCTTTTCTTCCTCTTCCTCCTCCTCTTCTTCCTTTTCTTTCTCTTCCTCCTCCTCCTCCACCTCCCTTTCTTCCTCTTCCTCCTCCACCTCCTTTTCTTTCTCTCCTCCTCCACCTCCTTTTCTTTCTCTCCTCCTCCACCTCCTTTTCTTCCTCTTCCTCCTCCTCCCCTACCTTCTCACCCCTCTTTCTCCTCCTCCCCCACCTTCTCACCCCTTTCTCCTCCTTTTCTTCCTCTCCCTCCTCCTCCCCCATCTTTTCACCCCTCTTTCTCCTCTCATTTTCTTCGTCTTCTTTCTCCTCCCCCACCTCCTCACCCCTCTTTCTCCTCCTCCTTTCTTTGTCTTCTCCTCTACCCTCTAAAAGCGGACAGTCTAACCACAATAAGGTCACCAGTTCATCTTACAAAAATACCACATTTCTACCAACACTTAAGAACACTTATATCGTTCTTTACTTTTTAACTACTTGTGGCTTCTCTGCTTAAATTTGTCTGTAGTTAAAAGGAATGAAAAATGTACAAGAAATAATGAAAGATGTACAAGAAATAATGATGTATGTACAAGAAATAATGATGTATGTACAAGAAATAATATGTACAAGAAAAAATGAAATGTACAAGAAATAATTAAATATGTACAAGAAATAATGAAATATGTAGAAGAGTTGACCTGCATCTCCCAATACCATGTATAAAGAGAGAGAGAGAGAGAGAGAGAGAGAGAGAGAGAGAGAGAGAGAGAGAGAGAGAGAGAACGCACTGAAAGATAAACGCATTTTCCCATCTCATTCTTTAATATTTCCCTCTTACCTTCTTCACCTGCCACCCCTCACCTGCTCATTCCCTAATCACCTCTTCACAACATAGCCATTATCCTCCCCCTCCATGGAGCCTTATTTTCCCTTTATCGTCCCTTTTTAAATCCTTCCCTTTGCTCTAGATCCCCTTCCCTCCTTCCCCCTCCCTTATTTCTTCCATTCTCCTCCTCTCCCCTCTTCCCCTTCTTTCTCTCCTCTCCCTAGTCTGATTCCTCCTCCTTCTCTTCCTCCTTCCAACTTCCTTATTCTCTGGTGTTCTCTCCTTACTCTTCCCTCTCCTTCTTCCTCCTTCTCTGCTTTCTTCATTAACTCTTCCTTAAACTCTCCTTCACTCTTCCTCCTCCATCTACCAATCCCTCTCCCTCTCCCTCTGTTCTTTCCTCCATTCTCTCATTTCTCTTTCTCTCTTTCTCCCCTCTCCGCCCCTACCCTCTATTCCCTCCTCTCCTTCCTTCCTTGCTACATCTCCTTTCCCTTTCTCCTCCCCTCCCCTCTTTTCATTTTTTTTCCCATTCTCCTTTCCTTCCCTTCCATCTCTCACTTCATCTCCCCTCCCCTCCTCTTGTTTCCGTGCTTGCCTTCCCTTCTTTTTTCTCCCTTCTCTTCAACTTCCCTTCCCTCCTTTCCTCTCCCCTCCCCTGTTCTTCTCTTACTTTATTTCTCTTCCACTCTCCTTTCTTTTCTTCCCATTCTTCCATTATTTTCTTCCCACATTTCTCTCCCCTCCTTCCATTCTCTTCTTTCCTCTCCTCTCCCCTCTACTTCCCTTCCCTCTGCTTTCCCTTTCCCCTCTGCTCCCCTCTCTCTCTCTCTGCTCCTCCCCTCCCCTCCCCTCTACTTCCCTTTCCTCTTCCCCTCCTCTCTACTTCCCTCTCCTCTTCCCTCCCTTCCCAGCCCCATTTTCCCTTCTCCTCACCCTAAACTTTCCTTTGCTCCTCCTCTCTCTCTTACTTCCCTCTTCCCTCCTCTCTGCTTCTCCTTCCTTCTTCCCTCCCCTCTGCTTCTCCTTCCCTCTTCCCTCCCCTCTGCTTCTCCTTCCTTCTTCCCTCCCCTCTGCTTCTTCTTCCCTCTTCCCTCCCCTCTGCTTCTTCCCTCTTCCCAACCTTCTGCTTCTCCTTCCCTCTTCTCTCCCCTCTGCTTCTCCTTCCCTCTTCCCAACCTTCTGCTTCTCCTTCCCTCCCCTCTGCTTCCCTTGCCCTCTCCCCACCCCTCCCCTCCCCATTCTCTCTCCCCTCACCATTAATGTCCACACAGTAAAGGGCACAAACATTTTCCCTCATAATTTCCGGGATGACAAGAGGGGAGTGAGGGGAGAGAAGAGGGGAGAGAGTGAGGGAATGCCAGAATGAAAGGAAAATATATATGAAGAATGGAGGAGAAGATTTAGAAGAATGGAGGGGAATTAAGAACGAAAGATGGAACATAAGAGGAAGAATGCAGAGTGAAAAGAATGAGAAAAAGATTGGGAGAAAGATAGAATGAGAGAAATAAAACAGGACTGTAGAATGAAAAGAATGGGAACTACAAATGGGCGAAAATAAAGCAATATAGAATGAAAAGAATATGAGAATAAGGAATGAGAGAAAGTAAAGCAAGAATGTAGAATGAAAAGTAGAATGAGATTAAAGAATGAAGGAGAAATTATACAAGAATGAGAATGGAGAAAAGAAGAGAATAAAGAAGAATAAAAATGGATAATAATGAAGAATGCAGAACGAAGGAAAAAGAAAGGGGAATATATAAGAATGAAAAATGGAATAGGAATTTTATGAGAATCAGAATGAAGTGAAAAAAGAAGGGAAAGAAGATTAAAGAAAGTATGTAGGAAAAATTGAAGAGAAAAAATGCAATACTCAGAATGAAGGGAGATGAAAAAGGATTAAAATGAAGAATGAATAATATAAACCAAATGGACTAACAGAATGAAGGGAGAGTGAACAAAGAAAAATGAATGATAAAAATGAAAATAGGAGTTACAATGTAATACCATGCAAGATACATGTGAAGGGAGAGTACCAAAAAAAAAAAAAAAAAAAAAAAGAAGAAGAAGAAGAAGAAGAAGAAGAAAGAAAGAAAGAATACAATACCGCAGAATCGCGTGAGAGAGAGAGAGAGAGAGAGAGAGAGAGAGAGAGAGATGGGGAAAGTAGGAGGGGAGACAGAGAGAGGAAAAGAAAGAAGACACGGGAAAGGGTAAGGGTAAGGGAGGATTTGAGAGGAAAGAAGAGGAGACAAGAAGGGGAGAGAAGAGGGGAGGGAAGGGAGGAGAGATGTAGGAGAGAGAGAGAGAGAAGGTGGGGGAGAGAAGAGGGAAAGAGGAGAACACAAGGAGAGGATGAGAGGGGAAAGGAGGGGTGACAAGGAGAGGATGAGAAGGGAAAGGAAGGGAGACGAGAAGGAGGGGGAGTAGAGGGGAGAGAAGAAGGGAGAGAAGAAGAGGGGAGGGGAGGGGCGACCTTGTGACCGGAGTAAACACACAGAGGCAAACACTACCCCCACACAAGCTAAATTGATGACAAACACCCCCACACCCCCACTCTCTCTCTCTCTGTGTGTGTCTCGATTTTCACTCTCGTCTTCCTCTTCATGCCCGTACCTTCCTTTCGTATCCTCTTTCTTCATTCTCTTTCCCTCTCTCTCTCTCTCTCTCTCTCTCTCTCTCTCGCAAACATTACTCCCACATAGACTACATTGCTGACAAAACCCCCCCTCCCCCCTTTCCCTCACCCTCCCACCTCCCTTACTCTACACATCTCCCTTCCTGCACTCTTTCTTTCACTCTTCCTCAATCATTATTTTTCTCCCATCGACCTACCCTCTTGTGCAATGTTTGTGCTTCCTCCCTCCCACTTTTATTCCCCCTGCTCTCTCTCTCTCTCTCTCTCTCCTTCCTTCCTTCCCGCCTGCCATGACGAAAAACATACAAAAAGCAAGTCCATCCACCCTTCCTCTCCTTCCTTCTTCAGTTTCTTTCCTTCTCCTTCCTCAACCTTTTCTCCCCTTCCTTCACACCCCACCCTTCATTTCCCTTCCCTTCACCCTCCTTCCCCTGCCTCCCCCTTCCCATATTTCTTCCCACCTTCCCATCTTACAATTCCTTTTCCTTTCCAACTTCCCCCCTCCCTTCTCCTTCCCACCCTCCCTCCTTTCCTTTCCATTCCCTCTCCCCTCCCCTCCCCTTCTTTCCTTTCCATTCCCTCTCCCCTCCCCTTCCCTTATTTCCCCTTCCAACCCTATCCTTTCCATTTCAGTCTTTTTCCCATTCTCCTCTCCTATTCCTTCTTCCAACCCTTTCACTTCACTTCCCCTCCCCTCCCCTCCAGTCTTCTCCCCTCGTCTCCCCAGCGACAATGATGACAGGAGGGGAGGGGACTACGCACGCACACACAGCCCGCCCACACACACACACACACACACACACACACACACACACACGCAAAGTGCAACCTCATACGCTTTTACATACATACACACACAGACACACACACTCAAACTTACACGCCTTTACGTAAACCTAGATACGCAGTGAACTTGAAACTAAGCACAACAGTAAACCCCACACACAAACACAAACAAACACCAGTGATTAATAACTCTAAGCATAACAATCTCACAGCACACACACACACACACACACACACACACACGCTGGACTATATAACAGATGGACACGAACTGACACGAAAACACTCATGGAGAAGCAACAAGTAAGTGGATGGACACGCACACACACACGCACATGCCCTACATACATAGCCGACACACACAGAAAAACACGCGTACACATATCTCTATCCATACGCTAGACATACACATAAAAATTTCACATACACACATCGCACACAGTACATACATGCTCTACATACACACGAAATACGTACACAGAAGCCCCGCACACGCAAATCTCACACACAGCAAATACATCTGCTCTCTATACGCTTGATGCATAGTTACTACATACACGCAAAACGCACACACGTACTTAGGCGATACTGTATATACACAAAAATGTACACAGGTATAGAAAATGCGCACACGGAGGAAAACATACACTTTTAATTAACCACACTACTGTACATACTCAATACACACACACACACACAACCAAGCAGATACACACACACACACACACACACGTAAATATGCACTTACATTATTATACGTCTGTGTAGACACCTCAGCCAAACACATATCATATACATACCTGAAATAGGAGAGAGAAGAATTAGAAAACTGTAATGATGATGATGATGATGATGATGATGATAATAATAATAATCACACACACACGGATATTGATTGACTGTGTGTGTGTGTGTGTGTGTGTGTGTGATAGATAGATAGATAGATAGATAGATAGATAGAGAGAGAGAGAGAGAGAGAGAGAGAGAGAGAGAGAGAGAGTCTGAATCTGCCCCATTTACTCCCCTCCCCACACCCCCACCTCAACCCTCCCCCCTCCCCCCTCCTACAACAGGGATGGTACAGAAAAAACAGAATCTCTCCACGTCTCGTTTATCTGCCCCAAAATTTACCTTTTCCACTGTAGAGGCGTGACAGAACTGACAAACGCTAAGAGAGGAAAGGGAAACCGCATTCTGAATAGGCCAACCACACACACACACACACACACACACACATACATGCATACACATCAAAGCTTGAAGACCAAGGAAAAGGCTGACGCAAGCAGAGATAGAGCAGTGTTTACACACACCCACACACACACACAACGCACAGAGAGAAAGGAAAACGCAAAATGCTGACGCATGCACAGACGCAGCACCAATCATACGCGAGAGAGAGAGAGAGAGAGAGAGAGAGAGAGAGAGAGAGATTGTGCCATGATTGTTAAGTAAAGTCAGAAATTACCCTCAAAACAAAAATACTGGCACCAAATTATTTACAGACAGCATAACATTACCATCACTTATAATACTGCACCGTAATATCATCCCTATCATTAACACTCCTAAATTACCAACATCACATTTACCCTAATCACCATATAGGTCATTAGGTCATATATCACCAACTATAATAATAACTACGTCAATTAGGAGGCAAGATATAATATGCAGGTAATATAGAACTACACTCCCTATTTCTCTTTGCTTCGTTCTGGGTGTATTTTCATTTATTTCTGCTGAGTAGGGCCTGATGGTGATGTTGGACGCTACCCAAGAAGGAAAAACGAGACAGGTAATATTTCAAGGGACAAAAGTTCACCCAACTTGCCCACACCCACACCTAAACCCACTCACCCACACCCCTACCACACACCTACAGCCACCCACCACACACCTACACAAACTCTCACACACCTACACCCACTCACCACACGCTTTCATCCACTCCCACACACCAACACCCACTAACTACACACCTACACCCACTCACCACACACCCATATCCACTCATCACACACCAACACCCAATCATCACACACTTACATCCCTACCCCACACCTACACCCATTCATCACACATTTACACCCCTACCCCACATCTAAACCCACTCACCACACACCTACACTCCTACCCCACACACCTACACCCACTCGCCACACACCTACACCCACCCCACACCCATTTTTCAGAGCCAAACTGATACACCGCTTCACAACACTTCCTGTAAAATCAGAGAACAATAAATATCAGGGCTGGACTGAATACTTTCCTCGATCGCACAGTATATACTTTTTCCATTTTTCTTTTTCCTTTTTTTTTTTTTTCAAGTCGTACGGTTGTGGTCAACAGTTGGTTTACATCATTTCTAAACCGTGTCAATGCCTAAGCAGTTTTCAAAATATATCCAGAAAAAAAAAAAAAAAAAAAAACCCCCCCCCGGGGGGGGGGGGAACTATATACCATGTTCAACCTGTCAGAAAATACTGAAACCTTCCATATTGAGATCTTCCAAAAGTTTTCACCAGTTCTAAAGTGGGTTCGAATTTACGTAGTTTCGAAACACTGTCCGAAGCTATCATAATCTTTTTAAATTATTCAACAGTGATAAATCATAAAATGGGCTGGAATGTAAACACCGTCTTGTGTCCCCATCTACACTATAAGATACCTTGATAACTATTTACCTATTCAATTCCTAAACATCATCTTAGATCCTTGACAAAACTTTCTAAGACATTGTATTTTAACAGTAATCATATGTCTACACGCCATTTTGAACCACTGTCAAAGTTTAATAACTTGGTTAAACGTTTTTTTAATCTGTCAAAGTCTATTAAATCTTGGTTAAACTTTTTTTTTTTTTATGCAAGGAAGAAGGAACCAAAGACTAGAGGCCTGCATATTGTTCCCTTCAAGAAAAAATAAAAACATGACCTAAATTCAACTGTTCACCAAAGATCAATTCAGCTGGGATCGAAACACCCTCTTGAATCTGTTTCAGAATTTAATACGATCCTACTATACAATTCAAGAAAAATCATATGAGCCGAAATCTGCAGTCTTGAAACCACATCAAAAAACTTAAACAACCTTCTAAACTCTTTAATAATAATCAAAATTGGCTGTGATCTTTCATTAATTTAACTCTCATGCAGGAAAATGATTGAATGGGACTGCAGACCCTTCGCATTTTATTTATCTGTCTATCTATCTACCTATTTATTCATTTATTTATTCACTTATTTTTAACATTATATGAAGGTGCGAAGTCATGTTGATAGTACTGATACGTTGCACAGTGTCAAATCATTCAATTGGTTTTGTGTTGCACTGAGGCAGAGTACAAAATATCTTGCTTTTCTACCACACGTTATCCCCTCAAAACACACACACACACAGCAAGTTCCAGGCAAAACAATTCCATATCTTTCGTTACGTCAAAACATGGGTGAGTTTGCAACACTGGAAGTGAAAACAGACATGCATTTCATATATTCACAACTAATCCAAACTGAAATGGTAAGCTGAGAACACAAACACCATCATCATCATCGTCATCATCACCATCATCCCAAACTCATTTTCCACATGTACCTGTAATCAAACAGAGGTGACACGGTACTTTCTAAATAAAAATACAAACACCTTTTCAGTCCCCGTGCACTCAAAACACCTTTCATGCACTCAGAATGAATAAAAAACTGTACGACAAGTCCAAAGGGAAAAACAGAAGGAAGTTTTCAGTCCCTTTAAGCGAACAGACACATCCTTTGTTTATTTACAACCAACTGAATGTAGCAAAACAAGTCCTGCAAGAATATACAAATAACTTTCGTCTATACAAAACAAGAGGCATAAGAAGTCCCCTAAGTTATAACATTTTCTACGTATGTCAGAGAAAGTCCTTGGAGCAAATTCAAGAAGGTACCATTCATATACTTACAAGGAATCATATATAATTAACATAGAAACCCTGTGAAAATATACAGCAAACAACATCTCTAATATACTCACAAAAAATCGCAAGTGGCATAACTAAATCTTAAGTGATAATATTCAAGCAAGCAACTGGTCTTTTGTCGTAGGTGGTGGCGACCATCATCCACTCACCTGAAGTTGTGCTGGCTACTCCTTCCTTCACCTTTATCTTACTTTTTCTGTGTCTGCACGCCTCTCTTCCTATTTCTCCCATCATTCTTGCCACTTTTTATTACCGTACGCTTCTTTCCATTTCAGGTAGTTTACATTGAGTAATGAGTGACAAGCCTAATGGTTTCCTGTAAGCCATATAACCAACACACACGTGTTCCCTACATGTCAAGAAGTAGGTTGGTGGAATGTTATTGTCCATCCCTGTAAATCATTCATTCATTCATTCATTCATTGCCAGACGCCATGTATCCCAGACGGGGTGGCCAAGGGCTTAGAGTTAATTGTTTTACAGGGAGGGGCACTAATCCTCCACCAACTAACTCAAAAACAAACGGCCACCCCTTATGTGATTTTGGCGTCTGGCTCGAGATGGACAGATAGATAGAAATTTTCTTTCTTTTCAATAATATACAATTTTCGTCTATCCCCTCACAGCCAGTAAAAAATTAACAGCACGTCCTTGGAAACCACACAACAGGCAACTTTAATCTCTTTACAAGCAAGCAACTTTTCTGTTTCCTCTTACAAAATAATACACTTTTCGTCTGCCTACTCGCAACCATTCAAAAGGGGAATAACAAACTCTAGAATAACAAAAAACAAGCGACGTTCATCTCTTCACAAACAATCAATCCAGGTCCTAGGAAAATATACAACACGCAACTCTATTCACAGGCAATCAATACAAGCATAGCAAGTCCTAGGAAAATATACAAGCAACTTTGGTCTCTTCACAGGCAATCAATACAAGCACAGCAGGTCCTAGGAAAATATACACGCAACTTCGGTCTATTTACAAGCAATCAATACAAGCATTCCAGGGCCTAGGAAAATATACAACAAGCAACTCTGGCCTGTTCACGAGCAATCAAAAGTGGTACTGCAACTCTCAGGTGAAAACACAAGCACCTTTTCCGTGCCTTTGTGCCAGAGAGAGCGGAGGGCATCGCTATAAAAGTGGGGTGTAAAAAGGAGTGGCTTGTTTTATACTTTCACCCCTGCACACTGCACCTGCAACACACACACATACACACGCACGCACACACACACACACACACACACACACACACACACACACAGGTCGCAACACCCTCTCAGTCCTACCTTAAATCATCCGGAAAAACACATTACACATACACCAGCATCCAACATCACCTTTGAAGAAAATGGCTCTACACAGCATCACACCTCCACCTACGCCATCATACTCACTATCTCCAATATCAACGCCATTACCACCACGCTCTTTCAGCTGGAACACCCCCCCGCAACACCACACGTTCATCATACACTACACTACATCACCATAACCCTACATCACCTGAAATATCATGCATCGACATATGAAACGCTAATCTCACACTGAAACACATTTCACCATATTTAACGTAGAATAACATGCACCTACACATAACATGCTCATCTTTACAAGGAAATGCATCACCATCACCCTATATCAGATGACCTAACATGCACCCACGCATCAGACTTATCCTAGAGTGAAATACATCACACACACACACACACACACACACACACACACACACACACACACACACACACACACAGGACGTAATATGCACCCACACATCACATTTATCCTTCACTGAAATACATCATCACACACACACACACACACACATAGGACGTAATATGCACCCACACATCACACTTATCCTTCACTGAAATACATCAGCATCTCTCTCTCACACACACACACACTCAAACCTTCCCTCCTACACGGTCATTAATGCCCAGTATAGCCTGTGTAGGGCTTGTTAAGGACTATAGGACAGGTAAGAGAAAGCAAACTACCTGACATCAGCACCACAACACCACTACCTGCCACCATCACCACCACATCACCTGCCGCAACTACTACCAGTTACAACATCACCCGCCAACACCACCACCATATCACCTGCCACCATCACTACCACATCACCTGCCACCACCACCACCATATCACCTGCCACCATCACTACCACATCACCTGCCACCATCACTACCACATCACCTGCCACCACCACATCACCTGCCACCACCACTACCACATCACCTGCCACCACCACTACCACATCACCTGCCACCACCACTACCACATCACCTGCCACCACCACTACCACATCACCTGCCACCACCACATCACCTGCCACCACCACTACCACATCACCCGCCACCACCACCACCAAATCACCTGCCACCACCACCACCATATCACCTGCCACCATCACTACCACATCACCTGCCACCACCACCACATCACCTGTCACCACCACCACCACATCACCTGCCATCACCACCACCAAATCATCTGCCACCACCACCACCACATCACCTGTCATCACCACCACCACATCACTTGCCTCCACCACCACATCACTTGCCTCCACCACCACATCACCTGCCACCATCACCACCACATCACCTGCCACCACCACTACCACATCACCTGCCACCACCACTACTACATCACCTGCCACCACCACCATCACATTACATCACCTGCCACCACCACCATCACATTACATCACCTGCCACCACCACTACCACATCACCTGCCACCATCACCACCACATCACCTGTCATTACCACCACAACCACATCACCTGCCACCATCACCACCACATCGCCTGCCACCATCACCATCACTACCACATCACCTGCCTTCACAACCACCACATCACCTGCCACCATCACCACCACATCACCTATCATTACCACCACAACCACATCGCCTGCCACCATCACCACCACATCGCCTGCCACCATCACCACCACATTACCTGCCGCCACCACCACCACACCAACATCACCAACACCACATCACCTGCCTCCGCCACAACAGGTAGCGTGGGAGGCGAGGCAGGTGAGTGTCACGATAACATTCACAATTTTGCAAACTCCAGTAAAAACGGATGGCCAGGAAAGATTTGTCAGCCGTGATTGATGGAAAATATAGTTTGTTTTTTACAGTCTCTCGAAAAAGCATACACATCAATCGACAACAAAACAAGGCAGTATTTTACGGGGAGTGTATTAATGAGAAACTGTGTGTATAAAAAGGGACTCAATTTTTATGCAGGAAATACCCAAATTCTTGATACCTGCGAAAAAAAAGAAAAAAAGAAAAAGAAAAGAAAATGTCCCCTTCTAGTAAAACATAAACAAGAGAAACTAAGCCAACATTCGCTCATTTTTAAACTGCTAGATACAATGCATGTTAGATGTCTTGAGGTCACAGGCAGAGGGAAATATACGATGAGGAGGGCAGTTCCAGAGTTGACCCGTTTCATACAAAAAGGATTAAGGACACTGGTTATCTCGAGTATTAGACACCAGGAGAGAAATGTATCGTGTGTGTATTTTACTTTTATCCTCTATTTTGATGTTTTTTTTTTTTTGTTACTCCCAAGCGATTTTATTCAATTAAAAAAATACCCTCACGGAGAAACCGTTAGAGACAAATTGCACTGAAACTTAGAGTATGATGGAGACTCCTATGTTAAGATTAATTTATTTTTTCTTACTATAGTCCTTTTACACTAACCTGGCCCAGATATTTGCCCTTTTGTAATTATTTCACGTATCTCAGTGGCAGATGTCAATACTACGGCTCAAAATCCTAAATACAGCACTTCTTCGTGACTAGTTTTATAGTCTACGGTTATCAATCGTGACAACTCAGCATTCTAGATGAAGAGATGGAATATTCGGCCAAGCTGGCGTAAAAAGAGTATAGCAGATCATTTTACTCAGCTCTGAAGATCCTCGTTGTGAAAGGGTTAGAAAAAACATCCTTTAAACGCTTCACTATCACGTTATCTTGTTTTTTATTTTTCTTAGAAGGAACAATTTGAGGGCTCCTGGCCTTTGGTTCCTTCTTCCTAGCACTGGAAAAAAAAAAATATTACTCTTGCCACTGCTATACGTCTATTATGCTAACTTGGTTCAGATTTTCCTTTTGTAGCTTAATTCACATAGATCGCTGGCAGAAAGAGGCAAAACTATGACTCTCCCCACAGCACTTCTTCATGACTATCATCATACTCTAGTATCAATTTAGTATTACAACTTAGCATTCAAGATGGAGAGATGGCAATTTTAGGCCAAGTTTGAGTAAAAGTAGCATAGCAGATGACAAAGAGATAAGGAAAAAACACTATGAAGTTAAATAGTACGGTACTCTTTATAGTTCTGTCAATAATCTGGTTCTAAATGATATATGGATGGCTTTGTTTACCTCTTGCTTTACGATTTATTTTTTTTAGTTACACCTTAAATTTCCTTGTGTGTTATCTATATCGCTATAATAATGACTGCAATATACAAGAGGATAGTGAAGTGTAAGAAGCAGAATAAGGCAATCAGGAGGGGTGTTAAGAAATCTCCACAGCCATTTACAAGACGACCCTATAATATACTGTAACATTCTCTCTCTCTCTCTCTCCAAAATGCGAACAATCTTTCTTTGGCGTAAATACAGAAGACGAGGCCAAGACAAAGCCAAGACAAGGCTGCCGGGTATACTCAAGACAATTCCTTTCTTCCCACACTTTTCTTTCTTTCCTCACTCCTTCCCACCTCCTCCTAATGCACTTTTTTTTCCAGCTCATTTTTCCTACCGCTTTTCTCTCCTTCATTACATTTACCGTCCCCGTCCTTCCCACCAGCTTCCTTCCGAATTTTTTTTTCCTTCGTCACATTTACGCTCACCCCTCACCCCCACTACACACACACACACCTACTTCCTGCTTCACTTACATTCCTTTCTCATATCCTTTGACTAACGCAAGAAAGCCTTGGTTTAATCACGCTTGTTCTAATGCTGTCCGCAACAAGGAGAAGGCCTACAAAAGGTACCTGAGCCAACCCAGCCCTGAATCACATCATCTTTACGTTTCTGCCCGGAATCGTGCTTAGTCTGTTCTTCGCTCTACTAAAAATAATTTCATCCATACTAAATGCTCTCAACTCTCCAACTCGAATTCTTCCCGCTCCTTCTGGCACCTTGCCAAAAATCTTTCTAACAACTTTACCTCATCATCCTTCCCTCCTCTTTTCTACTCTGATGGTTCTGTAGCTATTTCTTCTACTGATAAAGCAGATCTCTTCGCACAGACTTTCTCCTCCAATTCCACCTTAGACGATTCCGGTGCTGTTCCTCCATCACTTCCCCCCTCTGACTTCCTCATGGCTGACATTAAAATTTCTTCAGTTGATGTATTTTCTGCCATTACTGGCCTCAGTACTAACAAGGCATATGGGCCTGATGGGGTCCCTCCTGTTGTTCTCAAAAACTGTGCTTCTGTGCTTACACCCTGCCTAGGCAAACTATTTCGCCTTTGTCTGTCAACTTGTACCTTCCCTTCTTGCTGGAAGTTTGCTCTCATTCAGCCAGTCCCAAAGAAGGGTGACCACTCCCAACCCTCCAACTATCGTCCAATTGCTTTAACGTCCTGTATTTCAAAAGTTTTCGAGTCAATTCTTAATAGAAAAATTTTAAGGCATCTTTCCTATCACAACCTTCTTTCCGATCGTCAGTATGGGTTCCGTCAGGGACGCTCCACTGGCGATCTTCTCACCTACCTTTCAGACTCCTGGTCATCCTCCTTTCGGGACTTTGGCGAAAGCTTTGCCATTGCACTTGACATCTCAAAGGCTTTCGATCGAGTCTGGCATAAATCTTTAATTTCCAAACTGCTCTCCTACGGTTTCTATCCTTCTATCTGTGCCTTCATCGCTAGCTTCCTTTCTGGTCGTTCTATAGCTGCTGTCGTAGACGGCCATCGTTCTTCTCCTAGATCTATCAACAGTGGTGTTCCTCAGGGCTCTGTCCTATCACCAACTCTCTTCCTTTTATTCATCAATGATCTTCTAAGCTGTACATCTAACCCTATCCACTCATACGCTGATGACTCCACCCTTCACCTTTCCATTCGGTTCCCGCAACGCCCATCTCAACAGTTACTTCAAGAAACAAGGGATGAGGCTATGGCACACCTAATGTCTGACTTGGCTCATATCTCTGACTGGGGTAAAAATAATATGGTTGTCTTTAATGCATCTAAGACTCAGTTCTTACACCTATCAACCCGACAAAATCTTCCACAGGTATACCCACTAATGTTTAATAATATTCCGATTAATCCTGCATCATCCTTGAACATGCTTGGGGTTTCATTTACTCGGGACTTATCTTGGAAAGATCATATTACATCTCTTGTAAAATCTGCTTCCAAGAGATTGGGTGTGCTAAGCCGACTCCGCTCTTTCTTTACCCCTGCACAATTGTTGACTCTATACAGGGGTTTTATCCGCCCCTGTGTGGAGTACAACTCTCATGTGTGGGGAGGCTCCCCACATACAGCTCTTCTCAATAGGGTGGAGTCAAAGGCTTTTCGTCTCATTAACTCTCCTCCTCTTACTGACTCCCTTCAACCTCTGTCTCTTCGCCGCACTGTTGCATCTTTATCTCTTTTCTATCGCTACTTTAATGGTCACTGCTCCTCTGAACTGTCTGCTTGCATTCCTCCACCTCTACGACGGGCGCGTAGCACCCGTCTGGCAGCAAACTCTCATCCCTTTTCTGTCCAACTCTCTAATGCAAAAGTTAACCGTTACTCCCAGTCTTTCATTTATGCAACAGGTCAGCTCTGGAACTGTCTCCCTCTGTCTGTATTTCCTTCTGCCTATGATCTCCAGTCTTTCAAACGTAGTGTGTCCAGGGATCTCAAAATGATCGGATCTTGAATTTGGCTCTCTATTGTATTTTGTTTTTCTCTTGGAGGGAACTGTTACTGCGGGCTCATGGCCTTTGGTTCCTTCTTCCTCGCATTAAAAAAAAAAAAAAAAAACTTCCCCTCACCCACTCCTTCCTTTTCTCACACCCGCATTCCTTTCTTCTACCCATTCCTTCCTCTCCTACTCATTCCCTTTTATAATTCATTCCCAATTTCCACCCACTTTACCAATTCCTTCTTCTCACATTTCCTCCAATTTCCTTCCCTGTTCCCTCTCTTTGTCATATTTTATCCTTTCCTCCTCCCGCTTCTTTCGTATCTTTCTTTCAGTTCCTCCTCCTCCTCCTGCATTATTTCCTCCTTCCCTGTCTCTCTCCCCTTTACTCCATTTCTTTTTCACTCTACTGCGCTCTTTCCTTCCTCCTACCTTCCTCCCTTTCCTCCGCTCCTTCCTCCTCCCTCTATTGCACCGTTCCTCTCCCTCCCTCCCTCTCTTGAATACTCTCCTTCCACCCAGTCTCTCCTTCCCTTCTCCCTCTCCTTCCACTCCATCTCTTTCCTCACTCTCTCTTGCACTTTTGCCTTCCACTCACTTCCACCTTCCCTTCTTCCTCTGCTGTATTCCTCTTCCTTCCAAACACTTCCTCCTCTCCTCCCATTTCTAGACTCTTTACTTCTATCCTCTCTTTTGTGCTTCCTTCTTCCTCTCCTTCCACTCATACCGTCCTTCCTTAGACCCTCCTCCTCTCTCTCTCTCTCCAGTAATCCTTTCTTACACCCTCTCCTCACTTGTCCTTCCACCCACTCCAATCTTCTTTGTCTCTCCTTTGTTTTTTCCTTCTATCCACTCCATCCTCTTCTTTTCCAGCACTCTCTCTCTCTCTCTCGTTATCCTTCCCTTCTCCCTCCACTACACTGCTCTTCCTTCCAGACACACTCCCTCCTTCCCTTCTCATATCTGCTCCGTTCCTTCCTTCCCCTCTCCTTACATCTTTATTCTCCTTCCCTCTTCCATTTCCTTCCTTCCATCTCCTTTATTCACTCCTTCTCTCCTCCCTTGCCCTCCTCAAATCTCCTCTGTTCTCTCCATCCCTCCTCCCTTCTCTCCCTTCCATCTCTGTTCTCTCCTTCCTTCCATCCTGCCACTCTTTCCATCCCTACTCTCTGCTTTCCCTCTTCCTTCCATTACTATTCCCTCCTTCCCTCCATCCTCCCCCCCCTTCCATCTCTGTTCTCTCCTTCCCTCCTCTGACACCCACTTACACCCCCTCCCCCAATATCCCCCACCCCTCCTCGTCCCCCCAGGATTGTTCGTCGCGTCAAGAGCAACATTGGAAATTGTGTTTGTCTAACCTGGGTGAGGGGGGGAGGGGGAGGGGAGAGGGAAAGGGGAGGGGGGAGGGGAGAGGAAGAGATGGATGGGGAGGGGATTGGAAGAGAAGGACGGGGAGGGAAGAGGGGGAGGAGAGAAAGAGAGGGGGAAGGGGGGGAGGAATCTTATCGGCCTGTCGCCCAAACAATTCGTCCGTGATCGTGAAGCGGGACCGACCTCACCTTCGTACCTGAGGCCCGTATTCCAGGTGCCACGGGTCCCTTGGCACCTGTACCTTTGCGATTTATTCTGATTTATTTATTTATTTATCTGAAGGAGGGAGGTGGCACAGTAAGTTAGTTAGCACCTTTTCCTTTGCGATTTATTTTGCTTATTTATATACTTATGGTTATTCTCTTCAGAAAGGAGTGGCACAGGAAGTTAATTAGCACCTGTCTCGTGGCGATTTTTTTTTTTTTCCCCAGGAGGTGGAGAAAGTAAAAACAGATTCGGAAAGAAGGCACCGGTAACACACTGGGGCCAAAATAAATCGCTAATGAACAGGTGTTACGAAATCTACAATGCCATCTAGAATACGACCCTCACCAAGAATGCCACGTCTGCGGGTGTGGGTCGGCACGCAGGCCCGGGGAACAATACAACAATGGAACGAAAATAAATTACTAGGAAAGGGGTGTTACGGAATCTAGTCACTTAAAATACGCCCCTTCGTCTGACCAAGTCCGCGGGTATGGGTCAGGACGCAGGCACGGGGAACAGCAACAAACTGGGACCGAAATAAATCGCTAAGGAAGGGGTATTACGAAATTCCCAGTCTCTCCAGGAAGGCCAAGTCTGCGGGTGTGGGTCGGGACGCAGGCACGGGGAACAGCAACACACTGGGACCGAAATAAATCGCTAAGGAAGGGGTGTTACGGAATTCTCAGCCTCTCCAGGAAGGCCAAGTCTGCGGGTGTGGGTCGGGGCGCAAACATGGAGAACAATAACACACTGGGACAAAAATAAATCACTAAGGAGGGGGTGTTGCGGAATTCTCAGCCTCTCCAGGAAGGCCAAGTCAGCGGGTATGGGTCGGAACGCAGGCACGGAGAACAACACACTGGGACCGAAATAAATCGCTAAGGAAGGGGTGTTACGAAATTCCCAGTCTCTCCAGGAAGGCCAAGTCTGCGGGTGTGGGTCGGGACGCAGGCACGGGGAACAATAACACAAAGGCCCGAGGCGGCGACGTCAGGACCCGGGACAAGATAAGAGACTGATAAGATTCTGCCCAGCGACACCGCCCCGGCCAAGATAAGCAGCAACACAGGGAGATAACGGGCAAAGGAAAAGGGGAGAAGGGTGCAAAGTAGGGAGATAAAGGGAGTGAAGATACAGAAAGGTGCGGGAAGGGAGAGAAGGCAGTGGAAAATGGGGGTAAGGTACAAAGAAGGGGGATAACGGGCAAAGGAAAAAGGGAGAAAGGTACAAATAAGGGAGATAAAGGGAGCGAAGATAAGAGAAAGTACAGGAAGGGAGAGAAGGCAGTGGAAAATGGCGGTAAGGCACAAAGAAGGGAGATAAAGGGCAAAGGAAAAAGGGAGAAAGGTACAAAGAAGGGGATACAGGGCAATGGAAAAAGGGAGAAAGCTACAAAGAAGGGAGATAAAGGGAGCGAAGATATAGAAAAAGGTTTACGAAGGAAGAATGATACAAAAAAGGGAGATAAAGGAAGCGAAGATAAGGGAAAGTGCAGGAAGGGAGAAAGGGTAGAGGAAAAAGGGAGAATAATACAAAGGAGATAAAGGGAGTAAAGATACAGAAAGGTGCAGGGAGAAAGGATAGAGGAAAAAGGGAGAAAGATTCAGAAGAGATAAAGGGAGCGAAGATGCGGAAAGGTGCAGGAAGGGAGAAAGGGTAGAGGAAAAAGGGAGAAAGGTACAAAGAAGGGAGATAAAGGGAGCGAAGATACAGAAAGGGAGAAAGGGTAGAGGAAAAAGGAAGGAAGATTCAAGAGTGATAAAGGGAGCGAAGATGTAGAAAGGTGCAGGAAGGGAGAAAGGGAAGAGGAAAAAGGTACAAAGAAGGGAGATAAAGGGAACAAATATACACATGGATGAAGGAGAAAGGGAGGAAGACGAAAGGGGACAATGAAGAAAGGGAGATAAAGTGAGCACAAATAAACAGGGATGAAGGGAAGGGAGGATAAGATTACAAAGGAAGGAAGGGAGAGAAAGTGAGCAAAGATAGGGAGGAATGAAGGTGAAGAGAAAGAAAGGGAGGAAATGGCAAAAGGTACAAAGAAGGGAGATAACGTGAGCAAAGACACACAACAATAAAGGAAGGGTGTGAAAGGGATGAAAAGATAAAGGGTGCAAAGAAGGATGGGAGATAAGGGAGCAAAGATAAGCAGGGATGAAGGAAGTGAAGAATAAGGTACAAAGAAGGAAGGGAGATGAAGTGGGCAGAGACAGGGAGGAATGAAAGAAAAGAGAGAGAGAAAAGGAAGAAATTACAGAAGATACAAAGAATGAGTGATAAAATGCTCAATGATACTGAAGGATGAAGGAATGGAGAAAAGGGAGAAAGGATAAAGGTACAAAGAAGGCAGGGAGATAAAGTGAGCAAAGACACAGGCATGAAGGAAGGGAGAAAGGGAGGGAGGCAAACTGATGAAACACGGAAATAAATGAGAAAGTCTGGTCAGAGAGAAGAGAGCAAAAGGAGAAAGAGACAGAGTAAGGACGGACGAAGAGACAAAATAAATGATAAGATAAACTGATAAAACACACTGTCCATCTATCTATAGCCGGACGCCCTAATCCCGCAAAGGGTGGCCGCAGACCAAACGCCTCCAAGTCGCTCTGTCACCCACCATTTGACTGCCCTCCCCCCAACTCACTCCCCCTCATATACACACACAGATATAGAAGAAGGGTTAAGAGAGAAGATGAAAAGATGACGAAAGTGATAATCATAACAACTGAAAACACACAAAGAGAATAAAAAGATAGTAAAGTACAGAGGTAAAGGGAAGGAGACAGACTCAAAGGGATGAAAGAGAGATGAAACGGAGGGAGGAAACCACCATTAAAAAGGGAGAAATGGCTCAAAGGGAAAGATATCGTTAAGTAAAGAAACAAAGGGATAAAGGACGGGGTCTGAGAAGAAATATAAGGGTGTAACAAAGGGAGTAACACACAAAGGGAAGGCAGAGACAAGGTGAGATGATATAAACGAATAGAGGGAAGAAAGGGACAAGAAAAGGTGTATGAAAAGTGTGGAGAGACTTGGGTACAAAGGGAGAGGGATAATAATGGAAGAGAGAAGGTAGAGACACGAATAAAAGGAGGAAAAGAAAAATAATGGGGAAGAAAGTTGAGGAGAGACATTTAGGTATAAAGGGAGGAAAGGGACAATAATAAAGAAAAAAGGAAGAGAAAGTGATGACAGACACGTATAGAGGGAGGGCGGGAACAATAATAAAAATAAAGGATGAGACATGGTAAGGACAGACACAGGTACAAAGGGAACAAAGGGATATAATGGACTAAGAAACAAGGTGAGCAGACATTTAGGAACAAAGGGAAGAAGGGAACAATGAAAAAAAAAAGGGTGAGACAAGGTAGGGAAACAGTAAAACACACAGGTATAAAGGGAGCAAACGGGATATAATGGAAAAAGAGAGAAGGTGAGGGGAAACTTAGGTATAAAGGGAGGAAATGAACAAAAATAAAAAAAGGGAGAGACACAGTGAGGTGAGACAGATAGAAAAAAGGGAGGAAAGGGACAAAAATGGAATCTGGAGAGGCATGGTGAGGAGAGACTGAGGTATAAAGGGAGGAAAGAGAGACTTGGGTATAAAGGGAGGAGAGAGACATGGCGAGGAGAGATTGAGGTATGAAGGGAGGAAAGAGAGGCATGGCGTGGAGAGACTGAGGTATAAAGGGAGGAAAGAGAGGCATGGTAAGGAGAGACTTGAGTATAAAGGGAGGAAAGGCACTGTCACTGAATGAGGGAAGCAAGGTGAGGTGTAATAAGCAAAATAAATCGCTTGGGAGGAGGTGTTAGGGTCCTCAACCAACGAGAATACGGGCTTTTATGACGTTAATGGGTTTGCCAAGAGGTCTAAATCCAGATCATGTTCTTAGCCCTGAAATCTGTTGTTATATATGAAGGTGTTTTGAAGGGCTTAAGGTGAAAAAAAAGACAATGGAAGAAAGAAATGGAGAGAGAGAGAGAGAGAGAGAGAGAGAGAGAGAGAGAGAGAGAGAGGGAGAGAGAGAGAGGAGAGGAGAGGAGAGAAGAGAGGAGAGGAGAGGAGAGGGGAGGAGAGGGAAGGAGAGGGGAGGAGAGGGAAGGAGAGGGGAGGGGAGGAGAGGAGAGGAGAGGAGAGGAGATGGGATGGGATAGGAAGAAAGGAGAGAAGAGGAGAGAGAGAGAGAGAGAGAGAGAGAGAGAGAGAGAGAGTTGCTTCAATTTTAATATTCAAGGATTTGCTAAAAATACATTATCACGGTGATGGCATGGAGGAGGATCAGCACGAGGAGGAAAGAGGACGAGGAGGAGGAGGAGGAAAGAGGAGGAGGAAAAGGAGGAAAGAGGAGGAGGAAAAGGAGGAAAGAAGAGGAAAAGGAGGAAAAGGAGGAAAGAGAAGAAGGAGGAAAAGGAGGAAAGAGAAGAAGGAGGAAAGAGAAAGAGCAATAAGAAAGAGAAGGAGGAATGAGAGAGAGAGAGAGAGAGAGAGAGAGAGAGAAGGAGGAAAGAGACAGAGGGAGGGAGAGAGAGAGAGAGAGAGAGAGAGAAGGAGGAAAGAGAGAAGGAGCAGGAAATGGAAAGAGGAGGAGGTAAAACAAAGAGAAGGAGGTATAAGCAGGTGGAGGAAATAGGAAGAGGAGGAGGAAAATTGAAAGAGTAGGACGAAAGGAGAAAGAGGAGGAAAGAGAATGAGGAGGAGGAAAGAAGTGGAAGAGGAAAGAGAGAAGGAAGAAAAAGACGAAAGAGAGAGGAAAGATGAGGAGGAGGAAAGAGGAGAAGGAAAGAGAACAGAGCAAAGAGAAAGACGAGGAGGGAAAAAAATGAGGTGGAGGAGGAAAGAGAAAGAGGAGGAGGAGGAATGAGAGAGAGAAGAAGGAAGAAGATGGAGAAGGAATGTGAGAGAGAAGGAGAAGGAGGAAAAGGAAAAGCAGGAAACTGGAAGGTAGGAGGAAAAGGAAAAGCAGGAAACTGGAAGGGAGGAGGAAAACTGGTGGAGGAAAGAGAGAGGAGGAAAAGAAGAGCAAACTGTGGAATGGAGGATGAAACAGAAAGTGGAGGATAAATGGGAGGAAAAGAGGGGGAAGAAGAAAAAGGAAAAACACAAGGAAAAGACGAGGACAGAAAGGTAGATGTCAAATGAGGAGGGAGGAAAACTGGAAAGGTGAAGAGAGGGAAAGGAAACTGGAGAATAGGGAAAGGAAGGAAGACGAGGGCAAAAGCGAAAATGGGAAAAGGGAGAAATAGGAGGGAAAAAAATGTTGAAGGAAAAAGTAAATGAATAGGGGAGGCGAAAAAGGAGACGAGGATGAGGACAAGAGAGGAAAAGCAGGAAAAAGGGAAAGAGAGGGAAAGTGGAAAATTAGGTGAAAAGGAAAATTGGGAAAGAGGACGAGAAGGGGAAAATGTGAAGCAAAATAATGGCGATGGGAAGGACTGAGGAGCGGAAGACAAGAATGAAAAGGGAAGAATTAAGAAAAAAAAAATAGCTGTAAAGAGAGAGAAAATATAAAGAGGAAAGGAAGAAAAGAGAAACTGAAGCAACAAAAAAAAAAAGGACGAAGGTGGACGAAGCAAAATGGAAACAGAAGGGGAAAAAATAGGACAGGAATGGATGATGGATAAGGAAAGGTACAAAGAGATGTGAAAAAATGGAAGGAAAATCTATCTATCTATCTATATATATATATTATTTATTTATCGACAGAAAGCGACGGGGGAGGACGAGATGGAAATAACAGAAGCAGGAGGAAAATGAATAACAGAAGGAAAGATGGAGAGGAAATAGAAATGACAGATGAGGGAGGGAAATGAATAAAAAGGAGAAAAGAAGGAAAGATGCAGAGGAAATATAAGGAAAGAAAGGGAAGATGGGAAAGGAAGAAGGAAGGAATAGGAAAAGGTGATAAAGAAGGCGAGATGAACTGGGAAAAGGACGAGCGACAAAGAGGAAAAGGAGAGGAAAGAGGAAGAATGAGGAGGGCGAAAGAGGAAGAAAATGAATGAAAAGGATAAAAAAAAATAAGAGGTTTGGGGGATTACTTAAACGAAGAGGAATATGAGGGAAACCTGATAGAACTTCACTATAGGGATTAACAGTGAGAGAGAGAGAGAGAGAGAGAGAGAGAGAGAGAGAGAGAGAGAGAGAGAGAATCAAATTTTGCATACTGGGAAATTCGAAAACACAAATGAACGAAAGAAGTCAAATTTGAAAAAAGGGTAACAGGAATAGCAATGAAAAGAGAATAAGCAGAGGAAAAATAAAATCAAATGGTAAGCATTCTAAACAGGTCGAGAGAGAGAGAGAGAGAGAGAGAGAGAGAGAGAGAGAGAGAGAGAAAGGATGGCAAGAATAAAAGGTGAGTCAAGAGAAAAGATAATGACCTTGATAGATAAGAAGAGAGTATGGGAAGATGAAGATAAGGAGGAGAGTTTCTTCGATGAAGTTGCCAAGAAAGGTGAAGGAAAGTAGTATGGTGACGAAGCTAGTGATATTCATGATTAAAAAACGTCCATACATACATACACACACACATACACTCACAATTACACATACATACACACACACATACACTCACAAATACACATACAGTACATACACACACACATGAATACAAACACATACATACATACACACAAATACACACACATACATAGAAACATACATACATGCACACATACATAATTATACAGTTATACATACATACATACATATACATACATACTTCGTGTACGCAAAAATTACGTACATACGCTCATCTGCTCTCCTTATGTTGCAACGTCACCAAACACACTTATTAATACGTACATGAAATAAGAGAAAAAAAAATAGATTACTAAAAAATATATAAAAAGCAGTATGAGAGAGAGAGAGAGAGAGAGAATGGTGAACTGTCTAAAACTTGTTCCATTTATGTCCAAGGAGGGGGAGAGAGCAGGGGGGGGGACTAATGGGGAGGAAAAGTAGGCAGATATAATTATGGGTGGGGAGAAGGGTGAATGAAGGGGGAAGAGGGAGGAGTGAAGAGGACAGAGGGAGAGTTGAAAGGGAAAGAAGGAAGGGAGAAGAGGGTGGGGTGAAGAGGATGAGGATGGGGAGAGATAGATTTATTGGCTGGAAGAAGAGTGGGGAGAGGGAGTGATGAAGAGGGGTGTGGGTGGGGTGAAGGCGGAGAGAAAGGGGTGAAGGGAGGATGCGAGAGGAGTGAAGGGAGTGAGAGAAAAGGGAGATGGGGGGAGGAGGGAAGGGCGAAGAAGAAGGGAGATGGGGGAAAGATATCATTCAGAAGAGGCATGGTGGGGAGAGCATCTATGGCTGTTCGCTAAGAAGGTAGGATGAGGAGGAGGGAGAGGGTGTTAATTAAAGGTAACAGAGAAGTATACTACACCAGAAGTATACGTGGCAGAGGTGTAGTGTAATTCCTTTACTCCCTCCCCCCTCCCCGTAGAAATGATATACCGGCAGGAAAAAGTAAGAAAAAAAATTGCTGGCGTGTGTGTGTGTGTGTGTGTGTGTGTGTGTGAGAGAGAGAGAGAGAGAGAGAGAGAGAGAGAGAGAGAGAGAGAGAGAGAGAGAGAGAGACGGAAGTCAGATTATGCATGACCTATGGCTGAGTCAGGGGTGAAGTGGTCAGAGTGGAGGCAGCGTGACAAGAAAGACAGCAGGCAGGGGAAATGAGTCAGCAGGAGGGGCAGCAAGCAGGCAGAAGGGCATGCGGTACGTAAGCAGGTAGGCAGGTTCGAGATTGGCAAGCAGGGAGATGGACACGTGGTTAGTAGTTGGAAGACAGGTAAGCAGAAAGACAGGTGGTAGGTTAGAGATTGTCAAGCAGGAAGATATGCAGGTAGGTAGATAGGCAGGAAGGTAGGTAGGCAGTACGGGGACTTACAAGCAGGGATATGGACGAGGCAGGCAGGTATGCAGGTAGGTTAATTAGACTGGCAAGCAGGGAATTGGACAGGTGGTAGGTAAGCAGGCAGGAAGGATGGTAAGAGGAAAGCAAGCATAAGTAGGAGAAATGAATCAGTAGGGCAGACACCAAGCAGATAAGGTAGCAGAGAGCGACAGGCAGACCGACATACAGCAAGCAGAGGAAATACATCAGTCTAGACAAAAAGACACCTACTGTATGTATGCATGTACGTATTATGTATGTATGTATCTACGTATCCAGGAAGTAGGAAGGAATTTGGTTGATGGGTTGGTACGTGGGGGAGGGGGGGGCCAAACGACAGGGGAACACATAGAAAATTAGAGTGTGGGTGAAAGCAAGGTGAGGCTGCAGACAGGTAGACAGATTGGGAGGAAGACTAGTAAATGACAGACCGAGGTGAATGTGAAGCGTGGTAGAGAAGGAAATGATGGGGTGAAAGGAGGAGATGAAAACAAAACAAACGACATACTAGGAGGACAGCAAAGAAGGCAGGAAGACAGACAAGACAGAAAAGCTGGCACATAAGAATGCAGAGGAAAGGAAGGACAGAAAGGAGAAGAGGAAAAAATGAAGTGACCGGAGGAAGAGCAAAACAAAAGGCTTATTAGGATGATAAATAAAGAAGAAAGTAAGGATGACAGGACAAAAAGATCACAGAGAAGGATGCAGAGAAGAAAAGGAATGACGGTAAAGAGAAAAGATGAAACTGATGAGGTGACAGAAGAGGGGAAGGCTAAAGAAACGACACACTGACATGGCGAGCAAAGAGGAAAGGGAGGCAGAGAAGGAAGAAGGGATGGGTAAAGAAGATAATGAAGCGTTGAAGACAGAAAGGAAAGGAAAGGAAGGGCATGCAATGGGAATAATGAAGAAAAAAGCAAGAGGCAGGGAAGGGAAAGGAGTCTGCAAGGAAACAATGAGGAAAAAAAGGGAAGAAAAGATAAACAGAAAAGAGGGAAAGAAAATGATGGGGAAAGGCAAACGAAAGAAGGGGATAGGGAAGTTGTAGGGAAGGGAAGGCGTGCGATGAGGAAAGGAAAGGAAAGGAAGGTAAGGGAAGGGAAAGGAAGCGAAGGGAACAGGAGGAAAGGTAAGAGAAGGGGCATGCGTGGGAGGGGGAGCAAGGGGCATGAAGAGGGGTGGAAAGAAGGGCGACACCAAAGGCCTGTGTAATGTCTGCGGGAACATGACACACCGGCATAACCAGCCCACATTATTTACACACACACCACCCCTTCCCCCCTCACCTCTCACCCTCTTACACACACTGTTCTTCTCCTCCTCCTCCCTAATCTCTCCCTTTATTCTCCTCTCCTCCCCCTCTCCTCAAACCTTTCCATGCCTTCTTCCTTTTCTCTCACCTTCCACCCTCTCCTCCTTTTATCCTGCCTCCTTCTCTCACTTTCTCCTATTTCCCTTTTCTCTCTCTTACACTTCTCTCGCCTCCCCCCTCTCTCATCCTCCTCCTCCGACATTTTTCATCCAACTTCCCTCTCCCCCTCTCTCTCTTTTCCCCCTTTCTCCCCACTCATCCCTCTCCCTTTGCACCTACTCTACTTTTTCCTCTCTATCTACATCTTGTCATTCTCTCTCCCTCTCTCTCAACTTCTCTCTTCCTTCCTCCTCAAGTTCCTTTCTTTAAAATTTTTCTTCCAATTTCCTTTCCTTTCTTTCTTTGTTCTTTTTCCTCTTACCTTCAGCTTTTCTATTTCTGTTCACGTGTCAATTCTTTTTCTTTCCTTACTTCGTTTTACTTCCGAATTCTCTTCCTCCTCCTTTCACTTTCTTTCACTTAACTCTAAACTTTTTCTTAACCAACTCTCTCTCTCTCTCTCTCTTTTCCTCCTATGTGTCTCCTGCCTCCCTCTCCCCTTCTCTCTCTCATTCTCAATCAACCCTCCCTCCTCTCACACCTTCTCTGTACACACACACACACAATCTTGACCCTTCTCCCATATTCTCCCTCCCTCCACCGCCAACACTCTCTCCCACTCTTCTATTATTCTTGGAGGCATTCTACTCTCTCTCTCTCTCATCTACTCTTCCCTCCAAGGAGTTTTATTTTCTCCATCCAATTTCTCTTCCTTTCTTTAATCTCTAACTTTCCCATTACTTCCTTCTTTCCCTGTCAGTACTGCCTTCTCTCTCTCATTTTCTTAGTGTTCTTCTTGTCTTTTTTCTTCATTTTGCCTGATATGGTTCAACACTTTTCTTTCTCTATTCTCTTTATTTTCTTTCTTTTTGACATCCCTCTCCCTCTTTTACATTCCTCCATATTTTCCTCCTCTTAATCCGTCTCTTCCTTTACTCTTTCATTCACGTAAATCTTTCTTTTCTGTTTCTTTTCTCCTTCTTCACTTCTTACTTTCTTTTTCATTTTTTTCCCTTCCTTTGCTCTCATCTTTACTTCATTTAGTTCCTCATATTTTCTATCCTCATTCCTTCTACTCTTCTTCCTGTTTCTTTCTTCCCTTCTCTATCTTTCCTTCCCTTCTTTTTCCTCTTTCTGTACCTCTTCTTCCCTTCCATTCTTCTTCCTCTTTCTTTACCTCTTCTTCCCTTCTCTACCCTTTCTTCCCTTCTTCTTCCACTTTATTCTCTTCTTCCCTTCTCTGTCTTTCCTTCCATTCTTCTTCCTCTTTCCTTACCTCTTCTTCCCTTCTCTACCCTTTCTTCCCTTCTTCCTCTTTCATTATTCTCTTCTTCCCCTCTCTTTCATTTCCACTCTCTTTCCTACATGCAATTCTTCTTCCTTTCATTCTCTTCTTTCTTCACCTCTCCCTGTCGTTTTCACCTCCCATGCACCCATTTTAATCTCAATTCCTCAACTTTCACTCCCACGCTCTCACATTTAAGTCTTTGTTCCCTTCTCTCTCTCTCTCTCTCACACACACACACACACACACTTTCTTTTATAATAATTCTATTTCCTGCGCGTATTTTCTTCAGTGTTCATTACTGACTACTTATTCTCTCTCTCCCTCTCTCACACACACACACACTCTTTTATAACAATTCCATTTCCTGCGCGTATTATTTAAATCGTTCATTACTGACTACTTAATATTTCTCTCTCTCTCTCTCTCTCACACACACACACACACACACACACACATACGCACTTTCTTTTATAACAATTCCATTTCCTGCCCGTGTTTTTTTCATCGTTCATTACTGACTACTTATTCTCTCTCTCTCTCCACGCAATTCTGTCCCTACTCATCTCTGATCCTCACCCACACCACACCTACCCTCTTCCCTCATCAGAAATATTCCCTCTCTTTTTTCCTTACACCTCGTTCTTTAGCCTTTTTTTGTTTGTTTGTTTTTTGTTTTTTAAGAACAAGAACAAGGAGAAAGTAAGCAAGGATCCGTTTCTCATACACAGTACCTGGCGCCTTACAACACAGGTAACAACATCCACCTCTCACCGGGCAATATGCAGTTAATTAGCAGCCAGGTGGAAAGGTAAGAAAGGAGGATCATATCAAGACGCAGCAAAGGAGATGGAAGGAAGGGATCTGATGAGGCAAGAAAGCAGACAAAGACCAGGGAAGAAAGGAGGAGATAGGTAGACAGTCCCTTTCCTTTCCTTGGCCTTCCGTATCCTGTCTTTCCCTTCCTATCCTTCCCTTCCCTGTTAAACCTATCTTGCCTGTCTATGCATTAACAAATCTTGCCCTTCCTTGTCTTCATCCTTTCCAGCTCAGCCTTTCCTTATCTATTTTGTTCTTCCCTGTTCTAAAATGCCCTTCCCTGCCCTTCCCTATTCTAACCTGTCACACCTTTCCCTTCCTTCCCTAACTTACCCTGATGCTCTGCCCCACCGCTCCTACCCTTCATTAAATAACCTTTCTACATCCTGCCCTGCCCTACCCTCTCCAGCTCTACTTCCCTTCCCAATTTTGCCCTGCCCAACCTAGCCCTTCCCTGCTCTACCTTACCCTGCATCTCTCCACTGCCCTAACCTACCCTGGTTTTCCTTGCCTCGCCCTGCCTTTCCTCGTATACTGCCTATCTCCACCCACCCCCAATCCACCCCATCCCAGCCTTGCCTTGCTCAACTCTGCCCGGCCCTTCCCTTTCCCCTCCATCCCCTGCCCTAACCTACCCTGCCTTTCCTCGTGTCCTGCCTCTGTCCCCACTCCACCCCTTCCCACACTTTTTCCAATACTGCCAAACTTCCTGAGAAACTTGCAAGAATCATTGAAGCTCCATTTTTATATATATTCTCTCGCCCCCTTCTCACCAACACGGCTTTACCCAAATCTTCTCTTATTCTACCTTTGCCATAGCCCTTCCTGTGTGTGTGTGTGTGTGTGTGTGTGTGTGTGTGTGTGTGTGTGTGTGTGTGTGTGTGTGTGTGTGTGTGTGTTGCTCTTGTTCTCAAATTTCATCAATCAGAATGGAAGATTTTTTTTTTTTTATCGTACAGCCAGATCACCTTCAAAGATCCACAAGAACTCTCTCTCTCTCTCTCTCTCTCTCTCTCTCTCTCTCTCTCTCTCTCTCTCTCTCTCACATGCTTACATCACCCCTCCCCTCCTCCCTCCCCACCTCGTCCCCGCCCATCCATCACCCAATTTTCCTCACCCCACACCCCTCTCTCGCTCCCATCACAACAACAAACATTCCTCTTCATCAGAACTACCAACATTGTAATACGGGTCTACGGGCACTACCACTATCACCAAGCAGTTTACATTTATACACTGGAGCAAAATCAAAGAGAAAATTAGAAAGGGAAGACTGAGAAGGAGATGGAAAGATGGAGTGGTACAGAGTGGGACAAAAATTAGCATAAATAATTTCCCCCTTTGCCCTTCTCACTTTCCTCTGTTGCGTAAAATTCCTAGGCTGAGAGAAGCTTAGTAGATTCCATTTATTTATTTATTTATTTACTTATTTATTTATGTTCGAAGTCTTGACAATATGAAAAACAGCTTCCTTCACTGACATTCATTCATTCTCTCTCTCTCTCTCTCCAGTCATTGATCATTCACAATATACCCTCTAATTACTGACTCTATTTTTGTCTCCTTATTACTGAAGAGGAAAAGATGTAGATGATTACAATGGAGAGAGAGAGAGAGAGAGAGAGAGAGAGAGAGAGAGAGAGAGAGAGAGAGGTGCCACAGGGTGCTTCGTAACGCGTATTTCTAACCGACTTATTCAATAGCATAATTCCCCTTAACACTTAGATTTATTTATATCTATCTATCATGTCAATCAATCTATCTTATTTATATCGACACAATTTTTATCAATAACACAGCTGATACACAGGTCATATGTGTAGAATAAATCGCTAAGGAAGAGGTGTTACGTAGCCAATTAACCTTCCCACATCCAGCCAACGACATTTCTGGCTGGCACACTCTCTATCACCTTCCATAACACTATTTCTATCACCACCTTAGCCACCACAATCATCACTATCACCACTAACACCTTCATTATTCACAGCTACCAACATTACCTCCTACCACAACTACCAACATTACCTCCAACCACAACTACCAACATTACCTCCAACCACAACTACCAACATTACCTCAAACTACAACTACCAACATTACCTCCAACCACAACTACCAACATTATAGCCTGTCAAACTACTGGCTACCAACATTGCCTTGCCACCTACTAAAGCATTATCAGCATTACCTACTATCACAACTACCAACATCACCACCTACCACAACCAACATTAATACCTACCACAACCAACATTATCACCTACCACAACCACCATATTCCCCCCTACCACAACCACCAACCACAACCAACATTATCACCACCTACCACAACCACCATTACAACCACCAATATTACCCCCTATCACAACCACCAATATCACCACCACCTACCACAACCACCAACATTACTACCACCTACCACAACCACCAGCAGTCAACAACCACTTTATAATCGTATTAAACTAGCAACACTACCACCACCATCTTGATTAGTGTTACTCTTGCATTATGAAATTCAGAGAGAGAGAGAGAGAGAGAGCGAGAGAGAGAGAGAGAGAGAGCGAGAGAGCAACACAATATGAGGAGGATTTAGTCAGGGAAGCCACCATCAATGTTCAAACAATATATATATATTACACTGGGCTTGGAGGGGGAGAGGGGAGGGGGGATTGGGAGGGGGGATGGAGAGAGACAGATGGGGTGGATAGTGAAGGAAGACAAAGGGTTAGTGGGGAGGGGGAGGATGAGAGAGATGGCTGTGTGTGTGTGTGTGTGTGTGTGTGTGTGTGTGTGTGTGTGTGTGTGTGTGTGTGTGTGTGTGTGTGTGTGTGTGAGAGAGAGAGAGAGAGAGAGAGAGAGAGAGAGAGACGTTATGAAAAATAGTAATATAAGAGACAACGATGAGTGGCTTGGACAGTGAAGGAAGATGGAAGGACACTGAGAGAGACAAATGAGTGGAGAGAGGAGACGGAAGGATCTGGGTCAGTAGGAAGGAAGGAAGGAAAGATGGAAGGAAGGAAGGACGGACGGAAAGAAGGATGGATGGAAGGGAGAGAGAACTGAGATAGTGAGGGAGGAGACAGATGGTGATGGAGGGAGGGAGAGTAGGAATCTTGGCAAGGGAAAGTTGGGAGATAAGAGGGAAGGAGGGAGGGATAATGAGGAGGGGAAATACAGGAGGAAGAATAGGGGAAACGTTGGATGAGAGGGAGGGAAATTTGGGGGATGATGGAGGGACGAAATTACAATCTAGGGGAGAAGCGGGAAGGAGGAATAGATGTATCGCTGTAGAGGAGGTGAAATAGGAGAGATGAGGAGAGAGAGAGGAAGAGCAGAGGGAGGGAAGGAGGGTGAGAGAGTGAGGAAGATGGAGGAACTGAAGGGAAGGGAGAGACATTAAGAGCGCTGGAGTGAGACAAACAGACACGGCTGGAAGGATAGAGCAACTTGGAAGGAAGGAGGGAAGGAAGGAAGGAACGAAGGAGGGAAGGAATGAAGGAACGAAGGAGGGAAGGAAGGAAAGAATAAATGAATGGACGGAAGGAGAGAAGGGAGGGAGGATGGGAGAGAGGTAAAGGTGGGTAAGCAGAAGGAGAGACAAGACATGCAAGTGAGATGGAGGAGGTAAAGGACAGTATGAAGAATGGAGGGAAGTGAAGGAGAAAGGCATGAAGGAGGGAATGAGGAGGAGAAATTAAGGGGCTGAGTTAGGACATAAGGATAACTGAAGCAGGCCACTTATCCCATGCTAAGCAGCTCCTATGAGTGATTACTAGATTAAGACAAGGATAACAACGATGGAGTCAGCTATTATTTTGATTTATTACGCTTGCCACATCTTACTAGTCTACCGTCTAATGTAAGCTGTGTCTCCTTAATATCAACTTACTGTAGATTCCACGAACACAGAAAGTAATATTAAAGCCCCGTGGGAAGAAATACAACAGGTAGGATGTGGTACCTGAGCGACACCTTGACCTACTAGAATACGTGCCAGGACGCAGAACTCAGGCGGCCGTCTCTAGCTCCCAAAAAACTAGTTCCATATATTTTTGGTCAGTTTACCCTTTATGGCACGATAATATACGGTTAATTAATAATAATAATAATAATAATAATAATAATAATAATAATAATAACTCATATACTGGAGGAAATAATACCACGGACAATACAATAATTTCCCTAACTACGAATCTGAAATTTTTTATCCGCTGAGCAAAGAAATTTCACACACACACACACACACACACACACACACACACACACACACACACACGTCAGCACTACTCGTACGAAAATAAATGAAAAACAACTAATTGGGAAGGAAGGGAGCGGTGTGTAATCTCAGCGTGTTATCATTATTACTATTATCATGACTATTATTATCATTATTGTTAGTATAAGTAGTAGTAGTTAGTAGTCAGAACCGGCAAGTAGTGGTGGTAGTAGTAGTAATATGTAGTCAACAAGAATACGGGATTATTAGGCCTTCTTAACACCTCTTCCTATGCGACTGAGTTTGTATGTATGCATGAATGTTATTAATCTCGTTTTAATTATCGACACAGGTTACAAAAATAACATTCATAAGGCTAAAACAGGAATAAATCACTAAGGATGATGTGCTTGGTATCATCCACTGCCGACGAAAACACGGAAAGTCAACGCATAAATTTCTTACCTTATCCTCCACGTTATCTCCAATTCCACGCTAGTTCCTCCTCTCTATCTTCTATATTCTTTTCACGACACTATAAGCTCACTGAATATGTATAATTTTCACGGGTCTAACGCAAATGTCCGAAGATATTGGTGAAAAATACGAGAGGCGTAACGCGTGCCCCATTTGAAAACTCCTTCCCGCCGACATTGACGCGGAGGAATACATGATCACTCAGGTGCTCACGTGAGTCTCACCAAAAAACTAGTTCCCATACATTTTTTTTTTGCCACTTTTGCTCCCTTTTCTGGCGTATTCCTGCTACCAGTCTCCAACGATGTATCAATTATGCATAGACGTTTAATGAAAAACTGCCAGAAAGCAATATTTATGGTAAAATCACCTGAACTGAAAGGTGGGGAGCAGCGCGTATTACAAGGGAGCGGCAATTTTATCACACCTGTCTACTAAGGAATCTTTGTACTACTGTCTTTGTTATTTATTATGCTTAAAACACCTTATTGTTCTATGTACGCTGTTTATATCTCCTTAATATAAACTTAGGTTCCATTACGAACACGGAAAGGAATATTAAAGCCCCGTGGGAAGAAATACAACAGGTAGGATGTGGTACCTGAGCGACACCTTGACCTACTAGAATACATGCCAGGACGCAGCACTCAGGCGGCCGTCTCTAGCTCCCAAAAAACTAGTTCCATATATTTTTGGTCACTGTTTACCCTTTATGACACGAAAATATACGGTAAATTAATAATAATAATAATAATAATTACTCATATACTGGAGGAAATAATACCACGGACAATACAATAATTTCCCTAACTACGAATCTGAAATTTTTTATCCGCTGAGCAAAGAAATTTCACACACACACACACACACACACACACACACACACACACACACACACTCCTTAGCACTACTCGTACGAAAATAAATGAAAAACAACTAAAAGAGAAGGAAGGGAGCGGTGTGTAATCTCAGCGTGTTACCATTATTACTATTATCATGACTATTATTATTATTGTTAGTAAAAGTAGTAGCCGCAGTAGTAGTAGTAGTTAGTAGTCAGAACCGGCAAGTAGTGGTGGTAGTAGTAGTAATATGTAGTCAACAAGAATACGGGATTATTAGGCCTTCTTAACACCTCTTCCTATGCGACTGAGTTTGTATGTATGCATGAATGTTATTAATCTCGTTTAAATATCGACACAGGTTACAAAAATAACATTCATTAGGCTAAAACAGGAATAAATCACTAAGGATGATGTGCTTGGTATCATCCACTGCCGACGAAAACACGGAAAGTCAACGCATAAATTTCTTACCTTATCCTCCACGTTATCTCCAATTCCACGCTAGTTCCTCCTCTCTATCTTCTATATTCTTTTCACGACACTATAAGCTCACTGAATATGTATAATTTTCACGCATCTAACGCAAATGTCCGAAGATATTGGTGACAAAGACAAGAGAGGCAAGACGCGTGCCCCATTTGAAAACTCCTTCCCGCCGACACTGACGCGGAAGAATACATGATCACTCAGGTGCTAACGTCTCAGTCTCACCAAAAAACTAGTTCCCATACATTTTTTTTTTTGCCACTTTTGCTCCCTTTTCTGGCGTATTCCTGCTACCAGTCTCCAACGATGTATCAATTATGCATAGACGTTTAATGAAAAACTGCCAGAAAGCAATATTTATGGTAAAATCACCTGAACTGAAAGGTGGGGAGCGGCGCGTATTACAAGGGAGCGGCAATTTTATCACACCTGTCTACTAAGGAATCTTCGTACTACTGTCTTTGTTATTTATTATGCTTAAAACACCTTACTGTTCTATGTACGCTGTTTATATCTCCTTAATATAAACTTAGGTTCCATTACGAACACGGAAAGGAATATTAAAGCCCCGTGGGAAGAAATACAACAGGTAGGATGTGGTACCTGAGCGACACCTTGACCTACTAGAATACGTGCCAAGACGCAGAACTCAGGCGGCCGTCTCTAGCTCCCAAAAAACTAGTTCCATATATTTTTGGTCAGTTTACCCTTTATGGCACGATAATATACGGTTAATTAATAATAATAATAATAATAATAATAATAATAATAACTCATATACTGGGGAAAATAATACCACGGACAATACAATAATTTCCCTAACTACGAATCTGAAATTTTTTATCCGCTGAGCAAAGAAATTTCACACACACACACACACACACACACACACACACACTCCTTAGCACTACTCGTACGAAAATAAATGAAAAACAACTAATTGGGAAGGAAGGGAGGGGTGTGTAATCTCAGCGTGTTACTATTATTACTATTATCATGGCTATTATTATTATTATTGTTAGTATAAGTAGTAGCCGCAGTAGTAGTAGTAGTTAGTAGTCAGAACCGGCAAGTAGTGGTGGTAGTAGAAGTAATAGTAGTAATATGTAGTCAACAAGAATACGGGATTATTAGGCCTTCTTAACACCTCTTCCTATGCGACTGAGTTTGAATGTATGCATGAATGTTATTAATCTCGTTTTAATTATCGACACAGGTTACAAAAATAACAATCATTAGGCTAAAACAGGAATAAACCACTAAGGATGATGTGCTTGGTATCATCCACTGCCGACGAAAACACGGTAAGTCAACGCACAAATTTCTTACCTTATCATCCACGTTATCTCCAATTCCACGCTAGTTCCTCCTCTCTATCTTCTATATTCTTTTCACGACACTATAAGTTCACTGAATATGTAATTTTTCACGGGTCTAACGCATATGTCGGAAAATATTGGTGAAATATACGAGAGGCGTGACGCGTGCCCCATTTGAAAACTCCTTCCCGCCGACACTGACGCGGAGGAATACATGATCACTCAGGTGCTAACGTCTCAGTCTCACCAAAAAACTAGTTCCCATACATTTTTTTGCCACTTTTGCCCCCTTTTCTGGCGTATTCCTGCTACCAGTCTCCAACGATGTATCAATTATGCATAGACGTTTAATGAAAAACTGCCAGAAAGCAATATTTATGGTAAAATCACCTGAACTGAAAGGTGGGGAGCGGCGCGTATTACAAGGGAGCGGCAATTTTATCACACCTGTCTACTAAGGAATCTTTGTACTACTGGCTTTGTAATTTATTATGCTTACGACACCTTACTAGTCTAATGTATGCTATTTATGTCTCCTTAATATTACCTTAGATTGCATTAAGAACACAGAAAGGAATATTAAAGCCCCGTGGGAAGAAATACAACAGGTAAGATGTGGTACCTGAGCGACACCTTGACCTACTAGAATACGTGCCAGGACGCAGCACTCAGGTGGTCACGTCTCTAGCTCCCAAAAAACTAGTTCCCATACATTTTGGCCATTCCTTCCCCCTTTGTATGGTGAAGGGGGGAAGGGTAAGAGAAGGAGGAAGAAAGTGAAGGAGAGTAAGAATGGAGGAAAGTAAAGTGACGAAAGTAAAGGAATGCAAGGAAAAAGGAGGAACAGGGAAGGAAAGGAAGTGAAGAAGGGAAGGAAGGAGAGGAGGGAGGGGGGAGAATGGCGAGCGAATAAAAAGGTGATCAAGGAGAAACAGGGAAAGGAGGGAGAACAGAGGGAGGATAAAGAGGAACAAAGGATGGCAGGAGACAAGGAGGGATGGAGAGAGAAAGAAGGAAATAAGGGAGATAGTGAACGAGGAAGGGGAAAGGGAAGGGAAAGCAGATGTAAAGGGAGGTCTAGAAATTAAGGGAGAAGAAGAGATGGAAAATAATCTTAAAACTCAGAGAAGATCAGAAGACGGAAAACCACAGTGAGAAATTATGGGATGAAAACAACAAGGTGTCGGAAAATAAGGTAAAAAAAAAAAAAAGAAAAAAGAAAAAAAGAACAAATAGGGAGTATAAGAGTGAAATATCAAATCGAGAAGGACACATCTTACCGAAAAAATACTTTAAGATGTTATGCAAGATTAGACAAAACTGGAAAAATTAAGATATGAAAGAGCCACACACACATTCGAAACGGGAACATATTAAACGTTTAAAAATGGAAAAGATGCAGAGGCAGGAACGTCAACAAAAATATCCCCCCTCCCTCTCTCTCTCATCCATTACACTTACCCATTTCAGTTCTTTCAACAATGTTTCACCGTCAACCCTTTTACACTGATCATTCCTAACCCTTTCATTACCAAGACGAATTTCATTTTATTTACTCGTCCACAATTTCTTCCACTTAAAAGGACCTCTCAACTGAGGAAAATAAATAGGAAGGAAGGCAGGAAGGAAGGAAGGAGGAAAGAAGGAAGGAAGGAAAGGTGGGTAAGCAGACTCCCCCACCCGCATCCCACCTACTCATTCCTCTCCTCTTCCCTTTATCACCCAAACTTCCTTCCTATCAATTTCTTCCTATCACAAGTTACTTCTCCACCCTCTCTCTCTCCTTCCTTTTCTTCCAAGCCCTACCCTTCCTTTCATCCTCATTTTTTCCCTTTCTTCTTTCTTCACAAGTCTCTCATTCCCCTCTCTTCCTCTCACTTTTATCCTCTGCTTTCCCTCTCCTTTCCCCTTCCTCTTCATACTCTCCTTCCCCTCTCCCCTTCACACGTCAGTCCTCCTTTCCCCTCACTCTTCTCCACCTCAACCCGTCTCTTCCCCCCTCCCTCCCCCACTTCAACCCCTTCTCCTTCCCCCCTACCCACCTCCCTTCCTTTTAATCCTCCTTCTCCCCTCGCCCTGACCACTCCCCTCCCCCTTGTCCCCCCAATCCCTCTCCTTTCGCTACCCCTCACTCTCCCCCTCTCCTTTCCCTTTCCCTTCACTTTTCATCTTCCTCTCCTCCCCCCTCAACCCCCTCCCATCCTTTTAATCCTCCCTCTCCCCCCTGCCCCCCAATCCCTCCCCCTCACTCTCCCCTTCTCCCTACCCTTTCCCTTCATCTTCCTCTCCTTCCCCCTTCAACTTCCTCTCTTCCTTTCAATCCCCCCACTCATCCCTCTCCCCCTCTCCCTACCCCTTCCCTTCACTTTTCATCTTCCTCTCCTCCCCACTCAACCCCCTCCATTCCTTTTATTCCTCCCACTCATCCCTCTCCCTTCCCCCTCCCCTCTCTCAGTGCTATGAACCAGGCTTATCCTGTCACCTGGGCAACACCACGACCCTGCATATTAAGTTCAGGTAGTGCCTAATGTTGCTGTGTGGTAGTTGTGGTAGGTGTGGTGGTGGTGGCAGTGGGGCAGTGGTGGTCGTTAGTGGTGGTAGGAGTTGCTGTGGTAGTGGTGGTAGTTTTGGTAATAGTGAAATCTGTGGTTGTAGTGGAAGCTGTGGTAGCAGTGGTGGTAGTGGCAGTTGTAGTGGTCGCTGTGGTAGTGGTGGTAGTAGTGGTAGTGGTGGTAGTAGTGGCAGTGGTGGCAATTGTAGTATTGGCAGTTGTGGAAGCTGCTGTAGTTGTGGCAGCTGTGGTAGTAATGGCAGTTGTGGTAGTAGTGGCAGTTGTGGTAGTAGTGGCAGTTGTGGTAGTAGTGGCAGTTGTGGTTGTAGTGTAAGCTGTGGTAGTAGTGTAAGCTGTGATAGTAGTGGCAGTTGTGATAGTTGTGGTTGTAGTGTAAGCTGTGGTAGTAGTGTAAGCTGTGATAGTAGTGGCAGTTGTGATAGTTGTGGTTGTAGTGGTAGTGGGGTTTGTGGTATTTGTCAGGCTACTTTTATTTAAGAAAAAAAAAGGAACCAAAGGCTGAGACTGCAAATCGTCCCTCCTAATGAAAACAAACAAAAGCTCGTCCATTTTGTAGGTTACTGAAGGGCCCTAACACCTTTTCCTTAGCGATTTATTTTTTGATATGGCTGGTTAATATACTTTTGTACGTTATTTAAGCAGAGTACGGCGATAAATGGAAGGATTTAACACATGGGGACAGTAAGGTGTAATAAAATAAATCGCTTAGGAAATGGTGTTCAGGAGCTACATCAACCGACGGGAGGAGCGTTTGAGTTGTTGTGGTAGTGATGTTTGTGGTGGATACTATGGTGATGATAGTGGTGGAGGTTGTGATAGTGGTGGAGGGTGTTGTGGTGGTGATGATGATAGTGGAGGTGGCTGTGGTGGTGATGATAGTGGTGGAGGGTGTTGTGGTGGTGATGATGATAGTGGAGGTGGCTGTGGTGGTGATGATAGTGGTGGAGGGTGTTGTGGTGGTGATGATGATAGTGGAGGTGGCTGTGGTGATGATGATGAGTGGTGGAGGGTGTTGTGGTGGTGATGATAGCGGTGGAGGTGGTTGTGGTGATGATGGTGGTGGAGGGTGTTGTGGTGATGATGATAGTTGTGAAGGTTGTTAAGATGGTGATGATGATAGTGGTGGAGGTAGTGATGACAATAGTGAAGGAGGCTGTTATGGTGATGATGATAGTGATGGTTTTAGTGGTGGTGATGACGATAGTGTAGTTGATGGGGACAGTGGTAGTGGTGGTAGGCAGTGTATGTAGGGATTGTGGTTATAGTGGTGGTAGCGTATGTATGGACGTGGAAAGAGTGTAAATAGTTGTAGGCGTGCTGGTAGTAGTGGAGATGATATCGGAAGTAGACGGGGATGAATATAGAGTGGTAGGGATAATGGTGGTAGGTGTGGTAGTAGCTGGGATGAAAGTAGTGGTGGTAGTAGGAGTGGAGGTGGTTATGGTGGTGGTGGTAGGAATGGTGCTTCAGGTGACTGGTTGTGGTGGTAGGGTGGGGGTGGTTATGGTAGTGGTAGGAATGGTGCTCCAGGTGACAGGTAGTGGTAGGAATGGTGTTAAAAGTGACAATGATGAAAGTGGTAATGGTAGTGATGAAGGGTACTGATGATGCCACAGTGGTTGCAGATATGGTAATGGTAGTGGTGGTAGTGGTAGGTGTGGTAGTGGTAGGTGTGGTAATGTAATAGTATAAAGATGATGGTAGTGGAAGATGTGGTAGTGATGGTAGGTAAAGTAGTTGTGGTGGTATTAGGTGTGGTAGTGGTGGCAAATGTGGTAGTGATGGGAGGGATAGCAGTAGTAGTGTGGTATTGATGGTAGGGATAGTACTAGTGGTGATAGTATGGTAGTGATAGCAGGGATAGTAGTAGTAGTAGTAGTAGTAGTAGTAGTAGTGGTGGTGGTGTAGTAGTAGTAGTAGTAGTAGTAGTAATGGAGTCCACAATAAGAAAAAAACAAAACAAAATTAACGGAAATAGGTGCAGAAGTGGTGGTAGGGAAGGTAGTGACGATAAGTGAGGTAATGGTTTTAATAAGGAAACAGCTAGTAGCTGTAGAAGGTGTGGTTGTAATGGTAGGGGTGAAATGGTCTGGGTGATAAAGGTAGTAGTGGAAGAGGTGTGGTAGTAATGGTAGGGGTGAAATGGTCTGGATGATAAAGGTAGTGGAAGAGGTGTGGTAGTAATGGTAGGGGTGAAATGGTCTGGATGATAAAGGTAGTGGTAGAGGTATGGTAGTAATGGTAGGGGGCGAAATGAAGGTGCTGGTAGTAATGGTAGGGGTGAAATGGTCTGGATGATAAAGGTAGTGGAAGAGGTGTGGTAGTAATGGTAGGGGTGAAATGGTCTGGATGATAAAGGTAGTGGTAGAGGTATGGTAGTAATGGTAGGGGGCGAAATGAAGGTGCTGGTAGTAATGGTAGGGGTGAAATGGTCTGGATGATAAAGGTAGTGGAAGAGGTGTGGTAGTAATGGTAGGGGTGAAATGGTCTGGATGATAAAGGTAGTGGTAGAGGTATGGTAGTAATGGTAGGGGGCGAAATGAAGGTGCTGGTAGCAATGGTAGGGGTGAAATGGTCTGGATGATAAAGGTAGTGGAAGAGGTGTGGTAGTAATGGTAGGGGTGAAATGGTCTGGATGATAAAGGTAGTGGTAGAGGTATGGTAGTAATGGTAGGGGGCGAAATGAAGGTGCTTGTGTCTAGTAATAATGAAGTAAAAAAATAAAATAAAAAATAGATAAATATACCCTTTTATCTCTTTACCACACCCTCACACCACTACAAGCCGTCCTCCCTCATGTACTCCACTTCATCCTTCAACCTCGTCCTCCGTCTGCCACTCCTCATTTTTCAATCCACCTTGCTTGAGTATTTCTGGTAAGGTATTCTACGTTTTCTTTTACTCAACTTCCTCTTCCTCCATCTCCTCCTACACACCTCCCAATCTCTCTCTCTCTCTCTCTCCATTCATCACCCCCTCCTTGGCCCCCCTCGCCCTGTTTCTCTATTTCTCATCCCCCTCCTTGACCCCCCCTTCTCTCTCTCTCTCTCGCTACTCATCATCCCCTTCCTTGGCCCTCCTCGCCCTCCCTCTCTCTCTCTATTTCTCATCCTCTTCCTTGACCACCCCCTTCTCTCTCTCTCCCTCTCATCATCCCCCTCCTTGGCCCCCCTCGCCCTCTCTTTATTTCTGATTCCCTTCCTCGCTCTCTCTCTCTCTCTCTCTCTCTCTCTCTCTCTCTCTCACACACACACATCCTCCTCCTCCCCTCCCTATAAAGCCACAACTTAGTACATTAAACAAGAGCAATAACCACTACCAGTCAAGATGGAAGGGGAGGTGTGGAGAATAGAAAGGGAGAGCAGGGAGAGAAAGGGAGGGAGAATGAAGTTGGGGAGGGGGAGGGAGAGAGGAAGGGGGAAGATGAGTAATGGGAAGGGGTAGAGAAGGGAGTGGAAGGGGGTGAATGAGTAGGGGGAGAGTGAATGGGGTAGTAGGAGAGGGAGAAAGAGAAGGGAGAAGGATGATGTGTGAGAGAGAGAGAGAGAGAGAGAGAGAGAGAGAGAGAGAGAGGGAGAGATTGGAGAGAGAGAGAGAGAGATTGGAGAGGGAGAAAGAGAAGTGGAGGGAGAGAATGATGGTGAGGGTGAGAGTCGAGGTAAGGACAATAGTGTGGGAGGGGAATGGAGAGAGAAAGGAAGAGAAAGAGTGGGAGGGGGAGTGAATGAAGGTGAGGGAGGGGGGACAGTGCGAGAGAGGGAGGGGGAGGGAGTACGAGGGAAGTGGGAGGGGAGGGGAGGAAGGGGGAGAGAAAGGGGAATTTACCGTGAGACTTATGGAAAGAGAAACGTAAAGGGTTGAGAGAGAGAGAGAGAGAGAGAGAGAGAGGAGGGGGGATGGGAGATGGGTGCCTAATTTTGGAAGAGGATGAAGGAAAGAAAAAAAAAAAAGGAGATAAAAGGAAGGGGAGGGTGGAAGTGCGGGGAGACAGATGGAAAGGGAAGCAAGGGGAGAAAAAGGGGAGAAGATGGGGAGAGGGAGTATGGGAAGCAACTGGAAGGAGAGTTATAAACACGAAAAGATTAGGGTCGGAAAATAAATGAATCACTAAGGAAGGATGGAAAGAGAAAATAAAGAAAAAGAATAAAGAAAAATAACACAAAGGAAGGCATAAGGAAGGAAGGATGGAAAGAGAAAATAAATAAAGAAAATAAAGAAAACACAAGCATCAGGAAGGAAGAAGGAAATAAAGGACTTAAAGAATAAAAATCAGTAATGACACCAAAAATAAGTCACAAAAAAGAACAGAGAAAGAAGATTGCAAGGAGCGAGTGAGATGAGAGAGGAAAAAAGGAAGGAAATGAGAGGAAATAAGGAGGGAAGGAAATGAGAGGAAAGAAGGAAGGAAATGAGAGGAAAGAAGGAGGGAAGGAAATGAGAGGAAAGAAGGAGGGAAGGAAATGAGGAAAGAAAGAAGGAAGGAATGAAATGAGAGGAAAGAAGGAAGGAAGGATATTGAAGGAGGAAAGAAGGAAGGAAACTGAAAGAGGAAAGAAGGAAGGAAGAAAATGAGAGAGGAAAGAAGAAAGGAAATGAGAGACGTGAGTTAATCTAAGAACCCTTCAAGAAACTGAAAAGAAGGTGCTAAAAAAAACTGTGAATAAATGATGGAAGGAGAGGAAGCAGGAGGGAGGAAGATCTGAGGAAGACAAAAACTGAGGAAACGAATTAAAGAAGACACAGACAAGCAAAGAAAAAGGAAAAAAGGAAAAGGCAAATCGAGGAAAATTTAACAGACGAAATAAACTTGGGAAGAAATTGAGAAAAAACAGATAAGATGCTGAGGGAGGAAACTCAAGAAGATAGTGAGAAAAATAAAGCAAACTCGATTACTAATAAGACAGAAAGAAGAAGGAACAGGAGCGTGGAAGAAAGTATTTGAGATATAGGTTAATTTTAAGTAAGTTTGAGGAAATTTTGGGTGAAGGGGTTAATTAAGAAGGTATGTCTTATTTCTAATCTTTCACCTTCTCGTATTTGTCTCTGCTTAACAAAATCGTCTGGTCTGTCTGTGCATGTAACTTTTAGGCATTACATAAGTCTCTCTCTCTCTCTCTCTCTCATCCTAGTTCCCCATCCCTACACATGTCAACTTTATCGGTCCTTAAAAAACTGTATTTTCTTACAAACCAATCCTTCTCCATTCCTCCCTAATAATAATAATAATGTTAATAATAATAATAAAAATAACTAACACCGCCATCAACAAAAACAATAATAAAGATAATAATATTAATAATAATAATAATAATAATAACTACAATAATAATAATAACAATAACAGTAATAATAATAATCCCCCTCCCCCACACCCTCACTACAGAAATGTTCCCAGTTCCCCCACCCCCCCAAAACCCCCTCCCTCTTTCATCCACCTCCGTAGACAACCCCTCCCCTTCCTCCAACCCCCCCATCATCCATCCTTCCAAAATCCCCCCCTCTTCTTTCCTCTTCCCCCAATCCCACTCACCATCAAATCTCACTTCTTCATCCCTAAATGGCATTCCCTCTCCCCCCTCCAACCCCCACTACAAATCTCTACACATCAAACTCTCCCCCTCTTCTCCTCTCATCCCCACCACACACAAAACCCTCCCCACCCCCTCTTAACTCCACTGGAAAGCCCCTCAAGCCCTCCCCCTCCCCCTTTTCTCCCCTCAACCCCACTATAACCCCTCTCACCCCCTCCCCTTCCCCCTCTTCTCTTCTCAACCCCACTATAACCCCTCTCACACCTTCCCCTCTCCCCTCAATCCCACCACACATCAAACCCCCTCTTCTTCCCCACTTGAACCCCCAATTCTCCCCCTCCCTCTCCTCTCAGCCCCACCACACATCAAATTCCCTCTCCCCCTCCCCCTCTTCCCCCCAGTTTGGCCTGAGTAGCACTGTAATCAATACAAGTGGAGTATGAGCAGCCACAGTGACTTAGCAAGCCGTAATTACTAGTGATATATGTGGTGCCCCTCCCCCCACCCCACGCTGCGACTCAACGGAGGGGTGGGGGTTAGGAGGGGGGCAGTTAATTAGTTGAGGGGAGGGGAAGGAAGGGGAGGAGATAGGGAGGGAGTTATGAGGGAAGGTGAAGGGAGTGAGAGGGGAAGTAAACGGGGGACATGAGAGGGAAGGAATGCAGGAAGAGGAAGTGGAGAGGTGGAGGGAAACAGCTGGGGAGGTGGAGGGAGTATGTGTGTATGTGGAAGGTCGAAAGGTAGGTGAGGAGGTGGAGGGATGTGTAGGGAGGCGGGGAAGTGGAAGAGGGTGAGGGTGTGTGAATACGAGGAGAGGCGAATGGGCAAACAAGAGGGAGCGAATGAAAACACGAAGAAGTGGAGGAGGGAAGGATATTACCAAATGGGGAGTGGGGGTGAGGGATACAAGTAGGGAGCTGGGGAGCTGGGATGGGGTGCAAGTTGGGCGATGGGGTGGTGGAATGGGGTGCAAGTGGGGAGATGGGGAGGCGGAATGGGGTGCAAGTGGGGAGATGGGGAGGTGGAATGGGGAGATGTGGAGGTGAAAGGGGAGGGAATAAGTGAGGAGACAGGGAAGTGGAATGGGGTGCGAGTGGGGAGATGTGGAGGTGAAAGGGGAGGGAAGACGTGGGGATACAGGGAAGTGGAATGGGGTGCAAGTGGGAGATGGGGAGCTGGAACGGGGTGCAAGTGGGGAGGTGGGGCAGAGGAAAGGTGGTCATGAAGGGGGAGGAACGCAAGAAGGAGCAGTGTGGTAAGATATATAGGGAAAGTCTGAGGAGGCTCGACAGTATGGAGTAGTGGAGAGTGAGACTGTCTATAGCCCATTCATTTCAACTTGGCGAAACTGGGCCACGCCTCCTACTAGAATGCTCAGCCGTGATTGGGCGAAGCTGGAGGGATGTCAGGCCCGGAAATTTATACCACATTTACAAAGTATATTCAGTGACTTCTTGTATTCCTTTTTTTTTTTTTTTTTTTTTTTTTTTTTTTTGTACCACGGGATTAGATTTAGGTTATGGCTGTGATAAAGAAGTCTAATGGATACAGAGTCATACAATAGAGACTGTGAGAAAGAGAGGAGTTGGGTACATAATGGGAATACAGCAAATATGAAAAAGTTGGTGTTACGAAGGAAAAATCTGGGCTAAAGATTGAATGATAGTATAAAGGGATGTGTGTGAGAGAGAGAGAGAGAGAGAGAGAGAGAGAGAGAGAGAAATGCGGGGAATAATTACAAGAAAAATGCCGTGCCAGTGTGTAAATTAGAGCACAGCAAGGTGTTCTAGGCGACAGAGACGAGACGGAACGGAACGGAACAAAACAGGAAGGAACGGGACAAAGGGATGCGAGGCGGGGGAGGCTGGCACTAACCCCTTCACGACGATGACCAACTCTTGCACTCTCCCCATCATTCCACTCAAGCAAGACTTTCAGAGCTGGAGTGATTTGATGCCAATGTAACTCCTTATGTTTTATTGCATATGAGAGAGAGGTGTGTGAACTGGGAGCAGGGCAATGAAATGGCGAGCGACAGGGCGACATGGAGGCGATTTGTTTGTGGCCACCCCCTTTTTTTTTTTTTTTTTTGTGACCGACTCTGGGCATAGGCTTCACAGCCTGCTTTCAAGGCCCAGTAGTCCTCCTACGTACCGCACACCTCTACATGTCACCACTTCGGCGCTAACACCCACCGTCAGTACTGAATACATGCTAGGGCTGTCTCATACAGGACTGGTGTATTGGTATTAGCGGGGGTATTTTTACGACATGTCGGCGGGCCTTCTGGTAGATCAGTAAAGTCTGATTTTTCAGAAATTCAAATCCTTAAACTGTACGGGATTAAGGCGTCTGGGAATAGATAACGTTTGTTGTACCCCTCACTGCTAGGCCTTCTGCTACAACGTTCCTTAGTGTGGTACAGCTTGAACTGAGTGGCAAATAATCATCATCATCATCATCATCATCATCATCATCACGCAATCCTATGTTGCCCCATGAGGAGTGTAGGAGCCCGGGGCTAGGCAAGTTGGTCCTGACATTTAGGATGAGAGCGAATAATAATAATAAACGTAAATCATATACCCTCCACTAACCTCTTCAGGACGAGCTTTGCGTAGTTAGAACGAAATCATCTAGAGGCAGCAAAGATAAAGTGAAATAAGGCGTCATCGTAGTGAAAGGGGTTAAGAAGAGAGGGGGAGTGGGGTGAGGAAGGTCAAATTATGTAAAGGGTGGGAAGGAAGAGTGTGGGGAAGAGAGGTGGGGGGTGAAGGGGGTGAGATATGGTAGGAATGGGATGAAAGTGTGGGGAGTGGAGGGGACGAGGAGGAAGTGTATGTGTGTGTGTGTGTGTGTGTGTGTGTGTGTGATGGGGGGGGGACAGATGGGACTACAGGGTAAGGCAAGGCGAGGCTGGGGAAGGAAGAGTATGGGGAAGGAGATAGAGAGTGAGAAGGAAGGGGGGCAGAGTGTAGAATAAAGTATGGGTGTTGTAGAGTGGATGGGAAGAAGAGGAGTGGGGTGAGGGGGAAAGGTTAGGCTGTATGGGGCAAGAGGAAGGGGAGGAAGGGAGAAGGGGAGAGGGGTGAACAGGGAAGGAGGACGGTTGTTGGTATGGTATGGTTGGAGTGGGGCAAGGTATGGCAGGGATAAGGTGGGGTAGGGGATTGAAGGGAAGGGGATGGGGGAGTGATAGGCAAGATTGGGCAGGGTGGTGGGGGAAGATATAGTAGGGAAAGGACGGGACGGGGCAACGGGGTGGGGCAGGTGGGGTAAGAGAAGAGGTAAGATGTAGAGTGCTAGGGTAGGGGGAAGGTGGAGGAGGGAGAGAAAGAGCAGGGGGGCAGGAGGAAGAACGGGGTTGGGGGAAAAGGTGTAGGGTGGAGAACTGGGTGTAGGGGCAATCTATGGTGGGGTGGGGCGGGGTGGGGCGGGGCGGGGGGATGAGCTCAGTGTCCCCCGTGTATTGATTATTCACTAGCACCGCCTCCTTCCCCCCCCACCCCACCCACCCCGTCCACACCCACTCCCACCCCTAACCTGTTGAACCCCCACCCACTCTACCTTCGCCACACCCTCACTCCGCCTATATTCTTCCACACAACACGTCTTCATTCCACCCTGACCCCTTGTCCACTTTTTCTTCCACCTTCACTCACACCTTAACTCCTTCCACCCACTTTATTCTCCCTCCACCCACACCATCACTCCATCCACTACATCACGACTCCACCCACATACGTGCTCCACCTGGTCTTCCTCCACCCATACTCCTCTGACAACAATCCAAATATTCTTCTTTCATCTACACCAACACTCCACTTCTTTCTTTCCACCTACAAAGCCTTAATTCCACCCATTCACTTTCCCTAGACCCTCCTCCACTTGTCTTAACTCCACCGCTATTCTTTCTCCACCTAATCCTTCACCCACCCACACCACATGTACTCCTCCTCCACCTTACCTTAATTTCCAACCATCCACATCTTAAAATTCCACCCTCAGTCCACACGTATCCTCGCCCATCCACACCCTCACTCCACCATACCCTTGCCTCATCCACATCAAACCACCCATACCCCTCGCCCATCCACACCATTCCACCCATACCCCTCGCCCATCCACACCATTCCACCCATACCCTCGCCCATCCACACCTCAACTCCATCCACAACCTCCCTGTTCTACATCCACACCTTTCAATATCTTTTTCCTCATTCCACATACACCTTCACTGCCACCTACCCATAAAAATCCACTCATAAATTCATTCCACTCCTATTTTCTCACTCATCCTGTTTCACGTCCTCTCATACTATCTCCATCCACTCCCCATCTCACACAATCTTCACTCCTCCACCTCTCATACTAAATCCACCCTCCACTCTACATCTCATGCTGTTTCCACTTTCCACCCACTAAACATCTCACAGTCTCCATTCCCCACCCACTCTCAATCTATCTCCATCCTCCACTAACTTCACAATCTTCTCACTTTATCTCCACCTTCCACCCACTCCACATCTCACACATTCCTCCCCTTCCATCCACACACCAGAACCACACCTAAATGCACATCATTCCATCAACCTCTCCTATCTCCATCTTCCACCTGCTCCACATCTTCCCACACTGCCTTCATCCCTCCACCCACCCACCAAAGTCACAACTACATCCACATTATTCCATCAACCTCTCCTACTTCCATCTTCCACCTGCTCCACATCTTCCCACACTGCCTTCATCCCTCCACCCACCCACCAAAACCACACCTACATCCACATCCCTTCCACATTTCAATCCTTTTATCTTCAAGCGATTTTCTTCCCTGATTCCACCTATACCTGAAGGAGATGAGAAAGACTGAATTTAGCTTCATTTTACAAGCCTCTCTAAGATTAATAAAATCGTCTGGAGGGAGAGAGAAGATAGTAGAAAATGCGTCATCGGAGTGAAGGGGTATACTTCACCGGTTCGTCCACTCCTCCACCCATCCACCTCATTCTATTACACTTCTGACTCATCCACACACACCTGCTCTATCCATCACAAGTTAAAACCCCAGGCCATTTATTTATCCACTGACCTACCCACTCGTCCACTTCTCCACCTTATCCCACCCACATCCACTTCACATACCCACACACCCATCCGCCTTGCCACCACCACACACCCACCTATCCACATCACACACCCACAACTCACTTTTCCACACATCCACCTCTCGTCAGCAGCTTCGTAGTAATCAACGCTTGCCATTCGTCCACCGACTTGTACATCCACTTGTATCTCAACATACCCATCCTATCTCCCTACATTTCTCCACATAGCCACCTCCACCTGTCTTCTTCCCACGTATCCACTGATTATAACTCCACCTCCACATTCATCCACATTGCCAGATCAACTCAAGGCTTCATTTATTCATAACGCGGATATGGAGGTGAGGAACTGAATGGGAAAAGATAAGAAGGGAAGAAAATGGAAAGATATTGAAGAAAGAAAGGAGTATAGGCACGAAGGAAGGATACTGATGAAAGAGAGGAAGATGGGTAAGAAGAGGGCAGGATATTGATGAAAGAGAGGAAGACAGGCAAGATTAAGGCAGGATAATGATGAAAGAGAGGACGATGGGCAAGAAAAAGGTAAATTATTGATGAAAGAGAGGAAGACAGGCAAGGGGAAGGCAGGATAATGATGAAAGATAGAAAGACAGGCAAGAAGAAAGCAAGATATTGATGAAAGAGAGGAAGACAGGCAAGATTAAGGCAGGATATTGATGAAAGAGAGGAAGATGGGCAAGAGGAAGGCAAGGTATTGATGAAAGAGAGGAAGATAGGGAAGAAAAAGGCAGGATACTGATGAAAGAGAGGAAGATGGGCACGAAGAAGGCAAGATAATGATGAAAGAGAGGAAGACAGCTAAGAAAAAGGCAAGATATTGATGAAAGATAAAGGAGCATCAGGTGGAAGATAAGATGAAATGGAAGAACACAAATAACAGAAGAAAAAGGAAATGGAGAAAGGGATGGATGAAGGATGAAAGGAAAACGAATGAATAAAAGCAGGAGAGAGAGAAATGGGAGAAAAGAAACGGTGAAAATGAATAAACAGGCGAGATACGGAAATGAGAGAGGTAAAGAGGGGAAAATCGAAAAACAGAATACCAAGGAAAAGTAAAAAAGAATGGACGGAGGAGAAAAAATAGGTAAATCTGAGAGGCGAAGAATGAGGATGAGAAGAATAAAGGGGAGACGAAATGCAAGACGAACACCTGAAAAGAAAAAAAAAGGAAAGTGACAAAAATAGAGAGAAAGAGCTGGGGTTCTGAGAAAAAATGTTGAGGAAAAAATAAGGAGGGAATAGAAAGAGAGAGAGAAAAAATGAGGAATGTAATGATCTTTCCACTGGAGGAGGAGAAGGAGGAGGGAGGAGGAGAATGCTTGATGGGAAGGAGGAGGAACATGAGGGGGAAGAGCAAACTAATTTTTAAAAGAGTATTTATCGATCAAGGTAGGTAGGGAAGGGGAGGGGAGGGGAGGAAATGGGATGGGATGGGAGGGGAAGGGAGGGGAGGGGAGGGGTGGAGTGGGAAGGGAAGGGAAGGGAAAGAAGGGGAGAGGAGACGGAAGGAAAGGGAATGGAAAGGAAGAATGGAGGGAGGAAAACGATTCAAGACGAGGGGAACAATATGGAAGGAACGATGGGGTCAGTAGAGGGGAGAAAAGATGTGATGGCGAGGGGAGAGAGAAAGGGAGGAGGGGCGACAGGAGGGAATGGAATTACTGGAGGAAGAATAGTGATGGGGGAAGAGAGGAAGGTTGGGAGAGGAAAATGGAAAAGGAGGTAGAAGTATAAGGGAAAGAAAACAAAACACCAATTGGTCCTTAAGAGATGTTTGTTACAGGGCATAGTAAGCTGTGTATGATGTTTTTTTTCGCGTCCAAGACAAGGATAGCACAACAAGAAGGCTCCCCCAGCAGTCTCTCAAGATAAATCCAGAAGGGAAAATAATTACCACCATACAATACAGAAAAAATGTCTTGGAAATATGAAAGGGAATTACTGAAAGAAAAATGTATTCAACTCTACTTTAAAACAATCAAAAAAATTATCCTGAAGTTAGCATCAATGTACACAACGATACTACTAATTATACTCTCAATATTACTGATTATACCCCCCCGCTATCACTCTCTAATTATACCCCCTCTGATCTGAAGTGGGAAAAACATACACAAATATACCTTATTATTTGCCAGAGAGTATGCTGTGGATTGGAGGCCAGATATATGTATAACCCAAGCGACTTTCCAATTTCCTCTATCACGGTTTATCACACGGCAAGACATTATTTCAGGCACTGCAAACTCTACTCAATAACAAACGTTTCACCTCACTGGAAACGTTTAAGAACAATTTATACTACCAGCTACTGCCTCTTGTATAAATCGACCTGACTACAATGGGGTATTTCTTTCTTTCTTCCTTTCTTTCATATTCTCTCTCTCTCTCTCTAAAACATTTGCTTCCCTTTCTTCTCTCTTTCCCTTCTCCCCACCCTCTTTCTCAAATTGCTTCATTCTTCCTTCCCTGCTCTTTTTTACATCCTCTCTCTCTCTCTGCGAAGACATCTGCTTCCCTTTCTTCTCTCTTTCCCTTCTCCCCACCCTCTTTCTTAGATTGTTTCATTCTTCCTTCCCTGCTCTATTTTATTTCCTCTCTCTCTCTCTCACTAAAACATCTGCTTCACTTTCTTCTCTCTTTCCCTTCTCCCCACCCTCTTTCTTAGATTGTTTCATTCTTCCTTCCCTACTCTCTCTCTCTCATCCGTGTACCTGGATCTGATTCCCTCTAGTCTGAATATAATTTCATGCAAATTAAACAGATCTGGTTCTATATATTTCCATCTAGGGTTTATTTCTCGTCTCAATACAATTCTTTTCACCCTTAGCTCCGGTCTCTCCAACTTTTCCATAATCCATACCTCTACTGTAATATCGGTGACCAGAACTGCACACAATACACCAAATGCGGACGTACCAGGGAACTTTAACGGGGAGGTATTTGCCGTACACTATGGCTCAGTTTAAAGTTATCTGTTAATATCCCTAGGTCATTTTCTTGCCATAAAATATCGCATTTAAATACTCGTCATTGAATGGAGAATATATTTAACTGTTAACGCCACTGTTTAATACTCTGCACTTAATATTCAACTCCATCTCATATACATGGACCAGATGAAGTTGCGTATTTCTGTTAGACTTATACGAACAAACTGCTTTTGTAACGATATATCCACTGTCATTACGATGCCGATAATGATGATGATTACTATTGCTACTGTAAAGACATATCTCTTGTCATTATTATTATTATTATTATTATTATGCTTCTGTAAAGATATACCCACGATCACCTTTTTTGCGCTGGTGACTGTATCGTCACTTTTTTGTATGTAAAGATGTATCCAGTCACTATTTTTTTTAATCACCAACAAACTTCAAAATTTTACAATACACACTGTCGTAACTATCATTTCAGTAAACTTAATTCAGAAAAGGACAAAGCAGTGAACCCTGTCTCATTCTCCTTGTAGTGTTTTTCCAAGTCGATTCTCTTCCCACAAATTATGACTCTTTGTTCCCACCATGCACACCTGTTATCGATCCACCTGAGAACACCTGAGCACACCTAAGGAAAGAGTGGTAAGCAGACAGAAGGAAGAATATAAGGAACAACAAAGAGAGGAGGGAATTGACGACAGAGATGGGAAAGATGGAGAAATATCTGAAAAGAAGTAGGAAAGGACGACTGAGGATAGGGCGGGATAAACAGAAGAGTGACAGAAGGAAGAGTATAAGGAAGAATAAAGAGAGGAGAGAAGAGGCGAGAGATTAATGAGAAAGATGATGAAATGTGAGAAAGGAAAGGATAAAGTAGAATATTAATTGAGGATGATAAGGGAGAAGGATTAATAAGAAATATGTAAGAAGATGAGAAAGGAAAAGATGCTTGTCGGGAATGAAATGGAACGAAGGTAATGAGAGAGAGAGAGAGAGAGAGAGAGAGAGAGAGAGAGAGAATGTGAATTGTGAAAGGAAACGACAAATACAAGACATACTGAAGGAGAGGAGAGAAGGAAGAAAACATATAAATTAAAAAAAAAAAACGAAGAAAGGACGAGAAGAAGAAACGACAAGACCAACTTCTGAGAAAAACAAAACACTAAAGGCAGGAGAGAGAGAGAGAGAGAGAGAGAGAGAGAGAGAGAGAGGGGGGGGGGAGAATAAGTTATTGAAAGATGGCAAGTGAGGGAGTGAACGAGGGGAAAGAAAGGGAGAGAGGGGAGGGGATGGAAGGTGATCTATGCGTGGGTGAGGGACATGAGGGGAGAGATGAAGGAAGTCGGGGGGGGGGGAGAGAAAGGAAGTCAGGGGGAGGGGAGAGGAGGGGAGGAGAGGAGACAGAGGGAAGATGGAGGGGAAAGGAAGTGGGGGGGGTGACAAGAGGGGGAGGATATGCATACGAATGGGAAATGGGGAGGCAAAGATGTGTGTGTGTGTGAGAGAGAGAGAGAGAGAGAGAGAGAGAGAGAGAGAGAGAGAGAGAGAGAGAGAGAGAGAGAGAGAGAGAGAGAGAGAGAGAGAGAGAGAGAGAGAGAGAGAGAGAGAGAGAGAGACCACGTGAGGGAGAGCCACTCAAAACAAGAACTCTGGCGTGTTTACAGTGTGTAGTCGGGGAGGGCAGGAGGGGAGGGGAGAAGAGAGGGGAGAGATGAATCGAAAGGGGAGATGAATAAAAAAAAAAAGGTAAGAGAGAGAGAGAGAGAGAGAGAGAGAGAGAGAGAAAGAAACAGGTAACGTGAAAACAAGACGGCAGACAGAAAGAAAGCAACAAGAGGAAAAACAAGCAAAGGAAGACAAGGATGATGAGGAGTGAGTCAACAGGTGAGTGAAGGTGGGCAGGTAAAGGTAGGGGGACAGGTAGAGGGGTAGGGAGGGGGATTGGGGGACAGGTAAAGGGGTAGGGGGACAGGCAGGGGGGGCAAGGGGGAGGAAGGGAGACAGGTAGGGGGGTAGGAGGGACAGGTAAAGAGGGGTAAGGGGGGATTCTTGGCATGATTTGACCTACCTGTCGAGCCTCAGATATAAGACACGTTCACCTAACCCATAGTCAATTTCCTGTCATAATAATACCAGCTGCCAATACCACACTCGCCACTAATACCTGGTCCCTGATACTAATACCGAATACCTAACCCTTAATACTAATACTACATACCTGTTATCAGTCCTTTATTTATGCTATCAATATGCAACCTCTTATCACTTTATATCAATCCACCTACACAGAATCAATTATACCAGATCCTCATCCTTGTTATCAGTAGCTACCTTATCCCTACTATCAATACCTCCTTTACTGCTACCACTACTACTACAATCTCACCTTACTAATAATACCCCATCCTTTCATCCGTCTTATTATTTTACAGTTCTAACTCTAACTTGGTCCACATTTTCGTCCTTTTGCAGCTTATTTCACGTTGGACAGTGGCAGAAAAAGACAATGCTACGGCTCTACGTTCTATCCAGAGCACTTCTTCGTTACTAGCAGCATATTCAAGTGTTAATCTATTGTTACAGCTCACTAGGGAGAGACGGCAGTTTTAGGCCAAGTTAGAGTAAAAAGACTATAGCACATGTTATGTCCAGTATTTCGCTTCTATTACCAGTTCTAATACTTACTTTTTATTGCCAGTCTCCCCAGTACTTAATCACTACTGGCAGAACCTCATCCCACCTACTATTACCCCATCCCAACCACCAATACTCAATTACTGCAACCAATACTGCATGAACTAGGTTGTTACTCACACCACAAGCCCCCTGCGCTCTCTTTCTCTCTCTCTCTCTCTCCCACTCACACACACACACACACACACACACACACACACAAAGCCAGTTGTCTTTTCCTGCGACCTAGCGTATTCTCCAAGACTTACGGGACTTCTTAAGATTTCCTCCTCAGCAATTTATTTCGTATATTACAAATGAAGAGAATGTTTAATTAAGGTAGGCCTATGGTAGATATAATTACTGCAATGTTAGAAAAATTAAGGAGGTGAATAAGAAACAACTGATAATGAAGGGAAGGAAGGTAGGAAAGAAGTGAGAAGGAAGGAATGGAGGGAGAAGGAAGGAAAGGAGGGAGAAGGAAGGAAAGGAGGGAGAAGGAATGAAAGGAGGGAGAAGGAAGGAAAGGAGAGAAAGAACTGAGAAGGAAGGAAAAAAGGGAAGGGAGTGAGAAGGAGGGAAAGGAGCGAGAAGGAAGGAAAGGAGGGAACGAAGTGCGTAGGAAAGAAGGAAGGCGAGAAAGAAGTAAGCGGGAAAGAACGAAAGGAAGGAGGGGGAAGTAGGAAGAGAGGGAAGGTGAGGAAATATGATATTACTGACAACCAAAGGAAGGAAAGTGGAATGTGGGGAAGGAGTGATAAGAAAGTAAAGGAGGGAAAGAAGTGTGTGGAAAAGAAGGAAGGAAGGAGAGAAACAAGTATGAGGAAGAAAAAGGAAGGATGGAGGAGGAAGTAAGAAAAGACGAAAGGAAAGGAGGAAACAAGGCAAGAAAAAAGCAACCATGAAAGGAAAGAAACGGGAAGAAAAAGAATAAAAGGGGAGATCTTACAAAATATATATAAATCCAACAAGAAAAAAAATCATGGGGAAAAAAAAAAAGAAGGGGAAGGAAGGGCGTGTGGAAGGTAAGAAATAAGGAAGAAAAAGAATAAGAAGGAAAGATTTACAGATGGAAAGAAATAGGGGCGAAAAAGAAGAGGAAGGAAGGTCTTAAAAATATACATATATCTAACAAACACAAAAACAAAGACAAAAATATGCACGTGAAGAAAAGGTGAAAGTCTCGAGGCGTAGAGGAAGAAAAGAAAAATATCCTTGTACATGGCAACTACGGCTATAAGGTCGACAAACACACGTAGCAACATGGGGCGATGGACCTAAAGAGCAATATTTCTAAACAAAACGCCAGTGAAATCATAACAAGGTGGTGGTGGTGTGTAGCTGGCCAGTCTCTCTCTCTCTCTCTCCCTTTCTCTCTCTCTCTGTTGGTGGATGCTTGGGTGTGTAGCTAACTCTCTCTCTCTCTCTCAAATCCATTCACCTAGCATTGTTCCTCACTCAAAGTCACTCTTAGTAATGCTCTCTCTCACACTCGTTCACATTTCTATTCTCACACTAACTCACACATCAAACCACACTCTAATTCAGCCACGCAAACATTACTCTAACCTCCTCTCATATCAAAGTGGTGGCTAAGTGGTAGAGGAATGGACTGCTGACCGTAAAACTAAATCTGCACCATGAAGAGTTTAAGTGCTTCACTTTCACTTGGAGTCTTAATTTACCTTCTACAAGACCACAAATATAAAAACACTTCCGCTAATGCCAGTTACGTATTAGTCTTAGAAATGATTCAATATTGACGGTTCATCATATAAATAAATAAATCATCTTCATTATCATCATCATTAACATCATCATCATCATTCCGAGCTTACTTTGGATGGCGTGAGGTAAGGTTGAGAGAGAGAGAGAGAGAGAGAGAGAGAGAGAGAGAGAGAGAGAGAGAATCAAACAAAACCATACTGAGTGACGGGACAAACACACACACACACTCACAAGTTCACACATACTCATTATCATACTTTATCACACTTGCTCTCACTCCCCGTCACACTCACGCACTCACACACACACACACTTATTTCATCACTCAAGCGCACACATTTACCACGTCTCTTACTTTCACTCACATATTCTTCTTCCAATTTTTCTTCTTTGTATTAACGTAGGCCTAATCATTTCCATTTCCTCGGCCCAAACACGTAATGAATTAACACACACACACACACACGGCGAGAGAGAGAGAGAGAGAGAGAGAGAGAGAGAGAGAGAGGGGACGCAAAAGTATGGGAAAAGAGAGGAAGCGAGTGAGGGTAAGAAAGAAAAAAACAGAGCCAAAAGGGGAGAGAGAAAGGGGAGCAAAAATCACGCAGGAAAAGATTGGGATAGATGGCGGGAGGGAAGGAGGGGAAAAATAAAGTGGAGAGAGAGAGAGAGAGAGAGAGAGAGAGAGAGAGCATCAAGTCACAGTAACTTCAACTTCATTTTCAACATGATCGAAATAAGTTACATTCAATGCACACTCCATCTCTTCAATAGTAAACCGTCTGTCCTTTATTTCTACAAACATCAGACGATTTTCTTTAGCTTGTTTTAAGAGATACTTGAAGGCAGGAAAGGGTTTAGTGGAGCCAATTTCACCACAGCTCTCAAAGTATTCAGAAGTCTTAATATACTGTGGTGTTGGTGATAAAAAGATGATGATGATGATGATGATGATGATGATGATGATGATGATGATGATGGTGGTGGTGGTGGAGATATGACGATGATTATGGTGATGATGATGATGATGGTGAATATGGCGATGATTATGGTGATGATGATGATGATGATGATGATTTAGCACTGGATGGTTGTGGTGATGGTGTGGTGACTGATGAAGAGGAGGTGTATGGTGTATATGGTGAGATCAGGATGGTGACTTTAGTGTTTCTTGCATGGCTGTGTGTGTGTGTGTGTGTGTGTGTGTGTGTGTGTGTGTGTGTGTGTGTGTGTGTGTGTGTGTGTGTCTGTGCGTGTGTGTGTTGTAATATCTTCCCTTTACTGGTTAACGTTTTTGTCTTTATTTTTTGTTATTTTTTTATTGACCTCCCCCTTCCCTGTGGCACGCTTATCCTGTCAGTCAGTCAGTCTCTCTCTCTCTCTCTCTCTCTGGTCTAGTTCCGTCAGATAAAGACAATTTGCTACGGTAGTTATGGTGACTGTGATGGTGATAGTGATGCTGGGTGGGTCCAGTGATTAAAAAGATTAAAAAACAAAACAAAATAAAAATCTGAGAGAGAGAGAGGGGGGGGGGGCTGATATTACAGAGGGCGAAATTAAAAACCATCAAATCACTCGACATTTCATAAAAACATACATTATTATTCCTCTCCCCCTCCTCCCTCTTCTCTCCCTCCTTTTATTCTTTCCTTCTCCCCTCCTCCCCCTTTCATTCTCGGTCCCCCCTCCCCCTTTTCTCTCCCTCTTCACCTCCCCTGCCCCTTTGCTCTTCCCTCATTTTTCTCTCCTCCTCTTCTTTTTCTCTCCCATTCCTCTTTCCTCTCAATCTCTTTTTCCCTCCTCTTCTTCCGCCATACATCCCTTCCTCTTTCCCTCATTTTTCCTTCCAACTTTCTCTTTTCTTTTCCCTCCCTTGGTAATTCCTTTCCCCTCGCTTCCTCTCCCCTTCCCCTTCTCCCCTCTCTCAACTGTTCTTCTATCGCACCTTCTTTCTTCCCTCTTTCTCTCCCTTTCCTCTCTTCACCTGCCACTTCCTCTCCTTTCTCCCTCACTTTCCCCTTTGCACCTTCAACATCCTATCCTCTCTCGTTCTTCCCCTCCCATCCTACTTGCTCTCCCCTCGAATCTTCTCTCTCTCTCTCCATGTTCCAGTCCTCTCCCCTCTTCCTCCTCTCATCCGTCTGCCTCCCTCCCTCCCTTCCTCTCTTTCTATCCTCTACATCTCCCTTTAAAATTTCCTCCATACCTCCTCCCCTAGCATCTCTCTCTCTCTCGCTCTCTCTCTCTCTCCCAAGCCTGGTAAGTAATTGCTTCCGGCGGTGACTTATGGCGCCCCGTAATTACTGCATCTGCAACAACAACAACACTGGAGACAACCACAACAATAACAATAATAAACAATAATAACCACAACAATAACAATAATAAACAATAATAACCACAACAATAACAATAATAAACAATAATAACCACAACAATAACAATAATAAACTCACACAAAAACTGTTTATGTCATTCACTTAGTTTGTCATTCACTAAGTTTGTCACTCACTCAGTTTATGCAATCTTTCATTCACCCTATGCAGTCTGTTATTCACTTAATTTATGCAGTCTTTCATTCACTCAGTTTACTCAGTCTTTCATTCACTCATGCAATCTGTTATTCACTCATATAATGCAGTCTCATTCATTCAGTTTATGCAGCCTGTCATTCACTCACGCAGTCTGTCATTCAATTTATTCACTACCCTTCACTCATTTCACCAAACTAGTCCCACACACACAAGGTCAGTGCAAAAATAAAAAACAAAATGACAGACAACCAACACAAGCAAAATTGCCCAGTGAAAGCAGTAAAGAAAAGCTAAAAGACAAAAACAAAGGCACCAAGAGAGAAGCTACAACAGAAAGAAAAACAAAAACAAGAGAAGCTAAAACTGAAAGACAAAACAAAAGCAACAATAATGACAGAAGCTAAAACTGAAAGGAAAAAAAACAATAAAGACAGAAGCTAAAACTGAAAGAAAAAAAAAACAATAAAGACACAAGCTAAAACTGAAAGACAAAAACAACAATAAATAAAGAAGCTAAAAGTAAAGTCCCAGTAAAGAGCACAATAAAGGAAGGAAAAATAAAGGAAAAGAGAGATCTAAATAACAGCATGGAGGTACCTAAGATGTGAAAAATAAAAGATGAACTAACTGGGGCGAGGGTACCAATAAAGGAGGGAAAAATAAACCAATAAAGGGCGGAAAATAAGGGAAATTAATGAGGCTACGACCAATAAAGCAAGAGGACAGTATTTCTCCTTTAATGATGGGGACAACTCTAGCCTTTCACTTTAGGTAATTATAAATGATACTGTTCAGCTAAATGAGTCTAGGGCTATATTTTTGTTAGTAAAGGACGCACCCTAACACCTCTTCCTTAGCGATTTATTTCACAGAGCTCGTTCATAATCACTTAAACGCCTATATTCTTGTCGGTTAAGCGCCCTAACACCTCTTTCTTAGCGATTTATTTCTTCATAGAGCTCGTTCATAATCATTTAAAGAAAATTTATTCTTGCAGGTTATGGAAGCTCCCTAACATCTCTTCCTTGGCGATTTATTTTTTCTTACGGCTCCTTAATAATCACTTGTGTTATGTAATCTGTCCTGGAAATAAAGAAATAAATAGTATACAAGAGAGTAAGGAGTATACAAAATAAGTCGCAAAGGAAAAGGTGTTGCGGAGCCACTTTAACAGATGAAACACGATCTTTAGTTCCCTGTTAATCTTCTCACCATCATCATTAAACCCTCTCATCGTCGGGGCAACTCGTGCCTTACTGAATTCCATCTAAAGACTTATTTTACTTTACTGAGGGTAAGTTAAAGTGGGTTCAATAGTTAAATAATAAAGAGAAGATGAAAAATAAGGCATGAAAATAAGTAAAGGATGAAAAATAAGGCATAAAAATAAGTGAAGGATGAAAAATAAGGCATAAAAATAAGTAAAGGATGAAAAATAAGGCATAAAAATAAGTAAAGGATGAAAAATAAGACAAAAATAAGTAAAGGATGAAAAATAAGGCATAAAAATAAGTAAAGGATGAAAAATAAGGCATAAAAATAAGTAAAGGATGAAAAATAAGACATAAAAAGTAAAGGATGAAAAATAAGGCATAAAAATAAGTAAAGGATGAAAAATAAGACATAAAAATAAGTAAAGGATGAAAAATAAGGCATAAAAATAAGTAAAGGATGAAAAATAAGGAAAAAATTAGTAAAGGATGAAAAATAAGGCATAAAATAAGTAAAGGATGAAAAATAAGGCATAAAAATAAGTAAAGGATGAAAAATAAGGCATAAAAATAAGTAAAGGATGAAAAATAAGGCATAAAAATAAGTAAAGGATGAAAAATAAGGCATGAAAATAAAGGATGAAAAATAAGGCATGAAAATAAAGGATGAAAAATAAGGCATAAAAATAAGTAAAGGATGAAAAATAAGGCATGAAAATAAAGGATGAAAAATAAGGCACAATAATACGTAAAGGATGAAATATAAGGCATAAAAATAAAGATAAAAATGGGTCATAAAAATAAGATGAAAAAATAGGGCATAAAAAATAAAGGTTTGAAAAACGGCATAAAAATAAATAAAATATGAAAAATAGGGCATAAAAATAAAAAATAGGGCATAAAAATAAAAAATAGGGCATAAAAATAAATGAAAAATAGGGCATAAAAATAAATGAAAAATAGGGCATAAAAATAAAGGATCCAAAATAGGGGATGAAATGATACAAATAGGGCATAAAATAGATAAAAATAGGGCATAAAAATACAGGATGAAAAATAGGGCATAATAAATCAAGGATGAAAAATAGGGCATAAGAATTTTGAAAAATACGGCATACCGAGAAAATAAAATAAAAAAACAGGAAATAATAAGGTTAAAAATAAGGATAATAAAAGAAAATAAGGTATAAAAATAATAGATGAAAAATGGGGCATAATAAAAAAATGAATGATGAAAATTAAGCTGAATATAAGAAAAATAAAAAATAAAGGAAAGAGGAGGATTACCGACGGGACAAAAACACATTACCCAAACAAGAGCGACAAAAACACCCGGGACTGAGGACAAACAGAGAGAGAGAGAGAGCAACAAACCAACTGCTCCTCCCGAAGCTGTTTGTTATACGGCAGATTACACACACACACATACACACACACGACTTCCACTGAACTGGACATTTATTTAACACACACACACACACACACACAAAGCAGGTAACATGGTGTACACATCCGCACACACACAAGGACGTGCACTTACACAAAGTACTTTTGCACACACACACACACACACACGAAACCTCAAAACACACTGCCACATACCGTACATACCGACACGCTCCTACACATACACACACGCGTACTTTTACATACACACACACACGAAACTCATTAGTCGAGGGGAGGTAATTTGGGGGATCTGTTTACCCGGAGGATGGGGGGAGGGGGGTTGGGAAGGGAAAAAGGAAGGAAACAAGGGGGGGGGGGGAGACTGGGCAGGGATGAGAGAGGGGAAAAGAGGGAAGGGATGATGGAACTGAGAATGAAGGAAGAGAGAGAGAGAGAGAGAGAGAGAGAGAGAATAAGCTGGTATGACTGAGGAATAAAGGAGGAAATGAGGAGGGAGGAAGGGAGGGAAGAAAGGGAGTGAATAGACATGCGACAGATAGAAGGCAGGAAGGAAGGGAGGAGGGAGAAGAAGGGAGAGTAGGAGGGAGGGAGGGAGGGAAGAAAGGGAGTGAATGGACATGGGACAGATAGAAGGCAGGAAGGAAGGGAGGAGGGAGAAGAAGGGAGAGTAGGAGGGAGGGAGGGAGGGAAAGTATGAGTGGTAAAAATGAAAATCCACAGAAAAAGGTTAATAACTTCTGGCATGAAATTAATCAGAAGCGAGGAGGGTGGTGTACCAGGAAATCTATCTATCCATCTATATATCTATCTAAATATCTATCCATCCAATTATCTATCTACCTATCCACCCATCCATCAATCTACCAACCTATCCATCCATCCATCTACCTACCTACCTATCCATCTATCTACCTACCTACCTATCCACCCATCTATCTATCTATCTATCCATCCATCTATCTACCTACCCATTCATCTATTGTTTGATGTTCCTATTCAGCAACCATACTTATATACATCTATCTATCTATCCGTCTGTCTATTTATTTATCTATCTGTTGTTCCACGTACTCATTCAAACACCACTTATATCCATCTATCCATCCATCTATCTATCTATCTATCAATCCATTCATCTTTTATCGAACTATGTATTCAATCAACTTACCTTTATATCCATCTGTCTACCCTATTTAACATTCATTTTTCTATTCAACCAATTATTATACATTTACCCTTATTGCTCCTTATATTCTACGTGGTACAGATGTCTTAACACCACCTCTATAGCTACTTATTTTGCAAATATGCCTTAATATTCCTTGCATGCTATATTCATTTTTACTCTAACTTGGTACGAAACTGCCATCTCTCCATCGTGAATGCTGAATTGTAACAGAAGATTTGCAGTGGGTTATGATGCTAGTCACGAAGAAGTGTTGTGAAAAGGATGTAGAGCTGCAGTATTGTCTTATTACTGAGTTACGTGAAATAAGCTGCAATAGGACGAAAATCTGGGCCAAGTTATGGTGAAAAGAATATAGAGTTTTAATACTGAAGTCGTCTGCATCAATAACATAGTGGAATAAGGAGGTATGATTCGCAAAATAAATCGCTGACGAAAAAGTGTTACGGATTCCCCAAAGCCACCTAAAAACCACGTCTGTGTCATCAACAGTGGCTTAGTAGTATCGTGTCTTGATCACCTAATGGTGGCTCTCAACGCTGCTCCATCTCTGGCAGCTTAGTACTCACCATTAATATCACCTGTCCTCACCAAAACACCTGAGCCAACACTTACCTGGAAAAGAGGACAGCAATTAGTAAGCATCAAATGGTATTACCAAATATACATATACATATTTATTTATCTATCCATTTTCTATTTATTTATCTATCTATCTATATAAAGCTTTCAACATTCGATTCTTCTACCTCAAGACGATTTTAGTCACCTTAATATTAATCTTTCGATCTGGTCAGGTGAAATATAACCTTCCTTAACCTCTTCACTGCCTGTGGACTCATTAAGGTGAATAAATTAACCTGAGAGAGGCAGGAATACAATGATGTCGTAGTGAGTGATGGTAAAGCGAATACAGATCTTATCCATTAGTAAAATTAGCCAGACATAATCCAGACCATTACCAGCTAATCTCCCAAAAGCCCTAACTAATCCAACCTCTCTCTCTCTCTCAAAACCGATTCCCGATCCAAAATTTCCTCTGTCCTACCAACCTCTCTCTCTCTCTCCCCGCAATTCGACCAAAACCAACCCATTCCTGTCCCAAGCTAACTCAATCTCTCTCCAGAAATACTGGAAAAAAAAAAAAAAAAAAAAGTGTAATAAAAACTGGATTACAACAAAAACTGTGTGTGTGTGTGTGTGTGTGTGTGTGTGTGTGTGTGTGAGAGAGAGAGAGAGAGAGAGAGAGAGAGAGAGAGAGAGAGAGAGAGAGAGAGAGAGAGAGAGAGAGAGAGAGAGAGAGAAACATGATAGGAGAGGTGTGTGTGTGTGTGTGTGAGAGAGAGAGAGAGAGAGAGAGAGAGAGAGAGAGAATATGAAAAAAACATTATAAAAGGTAGAGAGAGAGAGAGAATATGAAAAAAACATTATAAAAGGTACAGAGAGAGAGAGAGAGAGAGAGAGAGAGAGAGAGAGAGACGAGGGGGGGGGTCAGATTGAGCGACAAATTGCATTATGGGTAGCGAAGGGGGGCGGGGAGGGGGGCGGGGCGGCGTGCCACCCCCAAACCCAAGCCCCCCATCCATACACACGCCTGCCACCACACAAACAAGATACAAACAAACCATACACAAACACAGCCAATAAACAAACAAACAAGACACAAACAACACTGCCTACATACACATAACTACGTAAACACAGCTACACAAACATCACACATCCATCTAACCTACATAAACGCAAGGATTGAGATGGGGGGATGGAGTGGAGAGGTATTTAAGAGGGGGTGTGTGAGCTGGGAGCAGGGCACTGAAATGGCGAGGGACAGGGCGACATGGAGGCGATTTGTTTGTGGCCACCCTTTTACGGGATTAAGGCGCTGGTAGGTGGTGGCGACCATCATCCACTCACTTGATGTAGTGCTGCCTACTTCTTCCGTAGCCTGTATCATTCTTTTTCTGTGCCTGTCCTCCTCTCTTCCTATTTCTCCCATCTTTCCTGTCACTTCTTATTGCTTTTCTTTCCTTTACAGGTGGCTTTACATTGAGTGACAAGCCTAATGGTTTCCTGTAAGCCAAGAAACCATTTACAACGCTGGGTGGTAACCATATAACCAAACCATACGTGCTCCCTACGTGTCAACAAGTGGGTTGGTGGAGGGTTAGTGTCCCTCCTCGTAAAACAACTAACTCAAAGTCAAATGGCCACCCTTTACGGGATTATGGCCTCTGGCAGTAGATAGATAGATAGATAGATAGAAGGCGCTGGGCAATTGACACATAAACAAACAAAATACAAAGAGCAAGAAAACAAACACCCCAGATCGTAAAAAATGAAAACAAAACACTACGCATACACAAAGAAATCACACACCATAGCTACAAAAATAATACAACCATACAACGTGCATACATTACAAACTATATATACAAAATACAATATAAGGGAGGGAAGGAAAAGGCAGTACACATAAATACAAACATGAAATGGTGAAAAAAAAAACGAACATGATCAATAAAATAGCTCTCACAACAATAACAATATCATCATCATTATCATCATCATCACCATCATCACCACCACCACCACCATCATCATCACTACAATGCGACAACAATGTAGCGCTACAAGGCAGTCGCTAGGAGGTAAGTTGAGAGAGAGAGAGAGAGAGAGAGAGAGAGTGTGTGTGTATGTGTGTGTGTGTGTGTAAATGATAAGTAGCCCAAACATCATCCTCATGCATCACCTGATTTACGTGTCTGCCGACCATAATAATAATAATAATAATAATAATAATAATAATAATAATAATAATAATAATCACCTTCTCATGCACCTACGATCGACTCCCAACTAAATGTAATCCATACAAGAGTTATCCCCACATGAGAGAGTTAATGGCGAGTATTAACAATTCTATATTCTCGTCTGCTAGCACCCTAACACCTTTTCCTAAGCGATTTATTCTGTCTATTACACCTTACTGACCACATTCGAATTACATAAATCCTTGCCAAACTCTACGCAGATAACACACAAAAGGGTATTAACCAGCCGTATCCAAAAACAAATCACTAAGGGAGAGGTGCTAGGGAGCTTCCTTAACCGATAAGAAAAATGGCCTTATTCTCCTTCAACACCTGGGCTCCTGCGATTTAACCTCATCTGAAGAAAACCGTCTGAAGGTACAAAGAAATAAAATACTAAAGTTATCCCGACCATGAAGGAGTTAATCAGGGCCAACAAATTAAATACAAAATAAACAAATAAAGACCTAAAATAATCTATATATCTATCTATCTATAGCCAGACGCCTTAATCCCGTAAGGGGTGGCCACAAACAAATCGCCTCCATGTCGCCCTATCCCCCGCCATTTCAGTGCCCTGATAATAGACAAACATTACATACTGACATAACTTTACCAGAAAAAAAATGAGGATAGGCTTTTTTTTTTTGGTACATAAACAAGGCTTAAAAATAAATCCATCTATGCACTGCCTGACGCCGCTTGCTGTGAGGGTCAGTAAACACTGCAAAATGAAAAATAAACACATGCCCACACAACACAGTCAGCAAATAAACACAATAAACACAGTACAAAGTTGAAGGGGAACACGTTACTCTGCTGAACGTCTGGTGTTCTGGTATTAATAATAATAATAATAATAATAATAACAACTGATAACTGATGATGATAATGATAAATATAAAAACTGATGATGATGGACGATGGACGAGGACGATGATGATGATAAATAATAATAATAATAAAAATAATAACAATAATAATAATAATAATAATAATAATAATAATGATAATAACAAACAATTAATGATATATACTAAACGATGACGATGATGTTAGTGATGACGACGGTAACGATAATAATAATAAAATAATAATAATAATAATAATAATAAACAATTCTACATACAATACCAATACACTTCAAAAAAGCGTTTTAAAAAGCCAAGAAAACAGCACTGACTCAACATCATTTTTTTTAATTACTCCTACTAAAACTTTTTTTTTTTTTTTTAAGAATCTATAGTGATGATAGGATGAGAAAAAAAAAACAAAAACAACACCGAATAACAACATAAATAAAAATATCAAAACTGCATAAAGGTCTAAGGCCACGGTCTAAGAATTACACACACACACCCACCCCCACACACATGAAACCACCCGCCCACCTACACACACACACCCACCCCCACACACGGACACACACACACACAAAACCACCGATCCACCCACATGCAAAGACACAAACCCACCCATCCACACACACACACACACACACAAACCCCCTCCACCTACACCCCCCCCACACACTCTCGTCCATCTTAAACCCCGGAAATGAGCAAGAGCTGACGCAATCTTTGTCTTGTACAATACAGAAAAAGAAAAATGAAAAAAAAAAAGAAAAGAAAAGAAAAGAAGAAAGGACCAATGTTTTCTGCTTCGTCTGTGGAAATTAGGTATTATAGTACTGATTTTGTCTGGAAGATGATGATGAAGAGGAGGAGGAGGAGGATGAAGAGGAGGAGGAGGAGGAGGAGGAGGAGGAGGACTTATAACCACATCATGGAGAGTTAAGGAGAAGTTAAGTCATAAGGGAGTCTGATACCTGTTAAAAAAGGTGAGCAGGTGATTAAGACCAGGCAGGTAAGAGGTGTGTGTGTGTGTGTGTGTGTGTGTGTGTGTGTGTGTGTGAGAGAGAGAGAGAGAGAGAGAGAGAGAGAGAGTATATCTTACATTCACTAACCAAAACAATGCCACACACCCCATTACAGGATTTCTCAAACAACACAAGTAATCCTCCCCCCAGATATTCGCACAGTTGGCTGGCTAATCCTAACACCTCATTTGCTAGGGCATTAATAATCCCCTTATCTCATTAGCTTAACCAGATTAATCCTAAAATCTGATTGGGCTCGTTGCTATGTTTCTGTTGGATGTGTGGGCTGGGATTTATGCTAGATAGAGGATTTTTGGCGATTTTTTTGCGTTT